>NW_012153618.1:447850-465690 GCF_000956105.1 Propithecus coquereli | reverse complement strand
CAGGATGGACTAATGAAGTTTTACCAAGTACTGTAGTTGTTCTCAACTTTTTAATCAATAGACAAAATGAATGAACTAAATCTAATGCCTTAGCAAATATTAATATAAATTGTATTTTAAATTAAATGCATGTATTTCTATGCTTTACTCACATACTGTCATATATGTACAAGAACCTTAACTTGACTAATTTTAAAAACTGTAAGCAGCATGTTACTACTCAAATCAAGTCAAAATTCAATATACTTTTGTTAACTCACTTAATTTAAGTGTGTTTACCTTAATACTGACACAGTATGGATGGTAACACTGACCACACTGAGAACAGGCAAGTAATCTTCCTTCTGCTCCCTGGCCAAAACTGCCACAAACTACACACATATCCTGAAATCAAGAACACATCAACATATTTTAAAGTGGAGATTAAGCTAAGAATATACAAATTTTACTTTAAAAATACCTTCTGAATTAATATAGCTGTATAGGTAAATATTAGATGACTTTTTGTGCATATGGGACGAAGTATTAATAGAAATGTACAAGGAGGAATTAAAAAGTAGAAGACAGTAATTAAGTTCAAACCTGATTCAAAGTGAACTTGTCACTACTAGAAAACAACACAACTGTATTGTGCATAGAGTTTTCTTCTTCATCCTTATTTGATGAAATATCTGCAGTAGACACCTACAAAAAGCAAAGTACACAAAACATTAAGTTATTATTTTACTTGTATTGCACTTAACCAGAAAGCTTCAGAAAATTAATATTCACAGGTCGGGCATGGTGGCTCATGCCTGCATTCCTAGCACTTTGGGAGGTCAAAGCAGGAGGACCGTTGAGGCCAGGAGTTTGAGAACAGCCTGGCAAACAGTGAGACCCCATCTCTATAAAAAACAAGAAAAATTAGCAGGGGATAGTGGCACACGCTACTATGGTGGCTCAGCTAGTCAAGAGGCTGAGGCAGGAGGATCGTCTGAGCCCAGGAGCTTGAGGTTGCAGTGAGCTATGATGCCACTGCACTCCAGCCCAGGGCGACAGAGTGAGATCCTGTCTCAAAAAAAAAAAAAAAAAAAGAGAAAAGAAAAAAGAAAGAAAAATCATACTCAAAATATAATTTCTGCCAAGCTCTAGACTAACAATTCCAAATATTATTATTAATGCCATGATAGTACCATAAAACTATGAGTCATGACATTTTAATTCACATAATTGTCTTTCTTAGAGTTATAAGTCCTACAGATCTGGAAGTAATTAAGAAAATATAAATCTGTCTTTAGTAAGACATGATTACCCAGAAATTCTAATCAAGAAACTATAAAATTATATGTGCATACACATCACACAAAAAACTATAAAACTGCTATACACTATGAAATTGTATGTGTATACACATACATCCAAAAGTTTATCGCTCTATTTTAGTCACATAAGACCTGTAATGTGGCTAGTCCAAAGAGATGTGCTATAAGCATAAAATACACTAAGTACCAAACCTAAGTACCAAAAAAGAATGTAAAATGGCTCATTAATAATTTTGTACATATTACATATTATGTGTGATATACAATATATTCATATTTTAGATGTATCAGTCAAAATGATATGCATCAAATTAATTTCACCTGTTCACTATAACTTTTTAATGTGGCTACTGGAAAGTTTTAAATTTCATGTGGTTCTCATTATATTTCTATTAGACAGTACTGCTTTACAACGGTATTTTGAATAACTTATCAAAATTTCAGGATTAGCCAAAAGATTACTGACCATAGATGTTCATTTCTGGACTTGGTTATATTTGACTAACTCAACTAAGTACTCATCGGCATAATAGTTTACAGAGTGTTTATCACGAAAGAATGCTCTGAATTAGATGCTGTAAAAGAGAACAGGGAGGCCAATGCCAATATCATAAAAAATTACTTTTCTTGAAGGGTGATCAAAAGAAGATTAAGTAAACAGAAGGAATATGTTACAGTAATATTTTCAACTTCAAGCAAGGCAGCTTTAATGGACAGTACTATTTTATGATAAGAGGAATTTATAGTCATTAAAAATTCTAACGAAGAGGGAAAACAGTAAGCAACCTAAATATTCCTCATTAGGGAATGCTAAAACAACAGCAAATCCAAACTTCAGAAACTTATGCAACATTTAAAACACAGTAAGGTAGAAATTTGTAAGGACTTCCATGGGAAAAAAAAAATCACCAAGATGTATTACTGAGTGGAAAAATAAGCTGAATAGTATGTGAGGTACATCGCTGTGGTATAAATACATGCAAAACCATTATATGTAGTCTACTAGCACATATAATGGTAGAATCACAAGAAACTGCTGGCTCTGCAGGTCAAAAATGGTGGAATGTTGGCAATTTCACACAGATCAACCTAATCCATAAATACACCAAACTGATAACACGAAAAAAATAAGGACTGAGGAGGAAGGGGTGGTATACTTTGATCTACCTATAACACTTTAATTTGTTTTAATAAAGGAAATGCATTCATGCATTATATATGTACCTCAAAATTAGCTTTTTAAGATTTTGGGTTATCGGCCAGGCGCGGTGGCTCAAGCCTGTAATCCTAGCACTCTGGGAGGCCGAGGCGGGTGGATCGTTTGAGCTCAGGAGTTTGAGACCAGCCTGAGCAAGAGCGAGACCCCGTCTCTACTAAAAATAGAAAGAAATTAGCTGGACAATTAAAATATACATATAGAAAAAATAACTAGCTGGGCATGGTGGTGCGTGCCTGTAGTCCCAGCTGCTTTTGAGGCTGAGGCAGGAGGATCACTTGAGCCCAGGAATTTGAGGTTGCTGTGAGATAAGCTGATGCCATGGCACTCTAGCCCGGGCGACAGAGTGAGACTTGGTCTCAAAAAAAAAAGATTTTGGGTTATCATCCAAGATGATTCACAAAAGTAGAATAATCATCATTAGTAATATCTATTAAAGACTACTAAGATTAAAGCAACCAGTAATTCAACCACAGGACTTACGATACATTGAGAAGACTGAAATATATAATGGTGGAAATGGCTAAAATATAAAGTATCCATTTCTACCTCCTCGCCCCCAACACAGAAACTCAACACATTTTACATACAAGTAGCCCAAAGAAATTATAAAAATGTTATTTTTATTTGTGAAGGAAAATGTAATCAGAGAATTTTTTGTTCAAAATGATCAACAAGGTTGGAATATGATATTCCCAATATAAACCTGAGCAAAGTCCGCAGTAGAAAAGTTAAATGTTCCTAGATTCAAGTGATGGTAGTGGGGGAGAAGCATATTCAAATGAGTACTAAAAAGCCAAGATTTTTTAAATAGCAATTGTAAATGCAAGAAAGAAAACAATATCTAGCTTGATGACTCATTGTTTTTATTTTATAATTTATGTCATGACCTTTAGGCTGCTAGAAAAGTAAACCTACCTCAAAGTTGAAGGCAATTTTTTGAGAAAATGTGCTATTGCCTGCATAGAGATTAGTGTGATATGTCAAAGATAATAGAAAACTCTGATCTAAATCTCACAAGTTGGAGATTTCCAATTAAGGGCATATAAGAGTAAATCAAAAAAGAAGAACAAATAAACTCAAAGTGAGAGGAAAGGAAATAATAAAGATCAGAGTGGAAATCAATGAAATAGTAAGTAGGAAAAGAAATCCATGAAAGCAGAGGCTGGCTCAAGAAGATCAATAAGGCCAGGCACAGTGGCTCACACCTCTAATCCTGACACTCTGGAAGGCCGAGGCCAGAGGATTACTTGAGTTTAGGAGTTCAAGACCAGCCTGAGCAAGAGTGAGACCTGTCTCTACAAAAAAATAGAAAAATTAGCCAGGCACACTGGAGCAGGCCTGTAGTCCCAGCTACTCAGGAGGCTGAGGCAGGAGGACAGCTTGAGCCCAAGAGTTTGAGGTTGCTGTGAGCTACGATGATGCCACCGCAGTCTACCCAGGGCAAAAGAGCAAGACTCTGTCTCAAAAAAAAACAAGAAAAAGAAAAGAAAAGAAAAAAGATGATCAATAAATAAATCTCTAGCAAGACTGATCAGTACCAGGAATGAAGGAAGTGACATCAGTACAGATTCTACAAGTATGAAAAGTGTAATAAAGAGGTGTTATAATCAACTCTATGCCTATAAATGTCAACTTAGACAAAATGGACAAATTCCTTGAAAGACACAAATTTATGCAAGAAGAAACATTATTAACCTAAATAAATGCCTATCAAAGAAACTGAGTTTGTTAAAAAACCATCCAGGCCAGATGGCTTCACTAATTCTATGAATAACATAAGGAAAAAATATTTCCAATACTACACTTTTCCAGAAAACTGAAGGAGACTATACTTTGCAATTCATTCTATGAAGCCGGCAATTATGCTGATACCAAATTCATTACAAGAAAACAAAACTACGGACAAATATCCCTCATGAACAGAGATATAAAAAAACCTAAAAATTTTAGCAAATTAAATTCAACAAAATATAAAAAAGACAAAGCATCATGACCAAGTGAAGTTTATCACAGGAATGCAAGATTGCTTTAGCGTATAAAAAAACCAATGTAATTCACCACACTGACAAAGTATATTTGAAATTTGCTAAGAGAACAGATCTTAAGTATTCTCATCCTGGCTGGGAACAGTAGCTCACACCTAATCCTAGCACTGTGGGAGGCCGAGGCAGGGGGGCTGCTTGAGCCCTGAGCAAGAGTGAAATCCCATCTCCACTAAAAATAGAAAAAATTAGCTTGGGGTAGTGGCACACTTCTGTAGTCTCAGTTACTTGGGAGGCTGAGGCAGGAGGATCACTTGAGCCCAGGAGTTTGAGGTTGCTGTGAGCTAGGCTGATGCCATGGCACTCTAGCACAAGCAACACAGGGAGACTGTCTCAAAAAAAAATGTTTTTTAAAGTATTTTCACCACAAAAAAGGAAGGTAATTATGTGAGGTGACATGTTAATTAGCTTGGTTGTGGTACTCATTTCACAATGCATATATCAAAACATCATGTTGTACACCTTAAATATATATAATTTTATCTGTCAGTTGTACATTGATAAAGGTGGGAAAACTAAAACAAAAAACCATATCATCATCTCTATAGAGTCAGAGAAAGCATTTGACAAAATGCAACATACACTTCTAGTTAAAAAAAGAATTCTCAGCAAATTATGAATAAAAAGGTCCTTCCTCAAAACTGATTTAGGATGTCTATTAAAAAACAAAAATGCCCAAAAGTAGATCTAACACATTTAAATAAAGCCTCGTAACATACCGAGTGAATATTTATCAATCCAATTTTTTAAAATAAAAGAGCAAATATATTACATATTAGCTATTTGGATAGAGTTGCCATAGAAAGATAGAGTCAAGAGGAAGGTAAGAAAAGAAGGAAAGGTTGAGAAGGTAGAAAATATCAAAAAAACCCCAGAGGTTTAAAAAAAAAAAAACAAAAAACCACGAAGTAGAGATAGAGTAAAATAAAATTAAAAAATTAGCCTATTTATGTGACGCTTAGGATCTAAATAACTTGCTACATGTGACATCATCATTAACTGACATTTAAAGATTATAGTAAATGTAAATGAAGTAAGCCTCACCCCAGGTAATACAACAGCTCCAATTCCACTTTTTAGTTTTGACCTGCCTCTGCCCCCTCGTCCTGACAGTCCTGCACCGCGAGGTCTCCGCTTTCCTGGAAATCCAGATCCCCGGCCCTATATAACACATAAGGGAAAGTCAACATTCTGTAACAGCCCAGAATAATTTTTAAATACAAATGTGAGACAAGACGCTTTATTAAATGTTACACAAATACTCCCTTTTATTCTGATTAGACGATAAATAATAAGAGACCAGGCTTACTATTTGTATCTTTAAATAGGTATTCCACAACTTAAAAATATAAAAATAAAATGCTTATAACCTTAGAACCAAACTTTGGGTCTGTCATTGTATATGTTCTCCATCAGGAGGCCTTGACATTATTTTTCCATTCCCCAATCCTACATTCTAGGTTGCTAGAACAGCTAAAACCCAATCCAGATATTTCAACATGCAACAAATTAGATTCAACATAAAGTATAAGGAAGAACTCCCTCACTAACTGGTCTCTCTCAGTGATTATAGTAATAGCTAACATTTACTGAGTACTTACGATGTAGTGATCTACTCTCAACAATCCCATATAATAGGTACTATTTTATTATATACCCATTTTAGGTAAGTGTACTGAGGAATAAAAAGGTTAAGTAACTTGTCCAAGGTCATTAAGCTAGCAAGTCCGGCTCCAGTGTCGCTAGTTTGTAACCACTATCCTGTATTGCTATATTGCATGAAAGCTCATTTGCTAGTATATAACAATATTCCTCTGCTGTCATTAAGTCCATTTCCTTTACTATTCAATAGCTATCTTATGAACTGAACATGTCTACTTCATTCAACCGTAATATTTAGAGGAAAAATCATTTAAAGATAGGAAAACTGATAGAAGGGTAAAAGCCTTGCTTTAAATTTAAATCATCTGGATAATAAATAATTGAAATGGAAATAATTTATCTCACTTTTTACCCAAGAAAAAATCCTATGGGAAAATATGTTAAATTCCCTAATATTTTAAAACATAAGCACCAGGATATGGGGTTTTTCCGTTGTCTATAGTCAGATTTACGTATTACTCCCCCAAAAACACCTGGCACCTATACAAGTAGATATATTATGTATACTTAAAATTATTAAGATGCTCAGGAAAATACTTTCTGATCTTCTTTCCCCTAAGAAGTATAAATAGTATGTCGTATCTTCAACTGATGTCACTTATCATAGTTTAAAATGCTGAACTCATTTCCTATTTAGCAGAATGTTTTCTAAGTCAATAATTAATGGTTATAGTGTGAGCATAAAACAGATACACATGAAAAGGGAGGGGAGAGTGGTTTCTTTCCCTTCAGTTGTAATTAAGTACAGCCGGCTTCCAGTTTCAAACTGCCTCTCCTTGTCTTCTCTTACCCTGCTCTCCTTTAGACCCTTTGAGAGGCACATCAGCTTCTCCCAACAAGAGGTGGATGGGGTAGGGTTGGATTGGATAGTTTGTTTTTTTTAATAACAGGTAGGTATAAAAGATCTTCTAAAAAGTTAAAGTCTGTGATTAAAAATCAAGACTATAGAAATCTCTCAATTTATTCTCCACAATATCCAATGTTGACCAAGTTAAGAATAAGTGAAAATTGGTGGTATAGGTTACAAAGCTGTCAAACAAGTCATCTTTTACACTCTCAAAATAAGCATTTATACCTCAACATTTTGGATGATATCAGGGAGATAGAAAATAAGAAACTGCAATGTGGAACTCCTTCCAAATCCCTGATTAGTCTAAATTAAACATCCATATTTCAGAATTATATTAAATTTAGAAGATGAATAAAACTGTCTTCTCTAGTCAATAATTTTGGAGATAATACCTTTTCAAATTAATTTTACCTTCAAAATGCATCAGACTGGTAATTTACTTCAAGAACTAGCAGAGTCATTGACCAATGACATGAAAAAACAGCCCTATGATTTTTAAGGTATTAACACAGACAATGAAATCTGCCACAATTCTAGTATTTCTTCTCCATTAGAACATGTTAGTGGAGTTTTTCCTTTGTCTTTTTCTAAGCAACAACATTTTATAATATTGTGAATGAAAAAGTCCTTAATTACCTTTTGGTCTATGTGACAAGGATTTCCCTGTCATAGAAACACTGGTAATTACAACAAAAGGAATCACCTATAAAAAGAGGTATTAAAAATTTATACTTGCAAAATTGAAATTTAACTTCCTCCTAATCCAGATTTTTTAATTCAAGCATGTTATTTCTTTACACTAAAATTTTTAGATTAAGAAAAAGGCTCTGGAAACTGAATCTAGAAAAGAAAGGTTTAATCTTAACATCCAGTAGGACAAAACAAACCAGAAAGAAATGACATATGAATGAAAATGCAATTTTATTTACCACTTTGATGCTCCAAATGGCACTGCCAGGAAGCTGCCTGGGTTTAAAAATTTCCCGACCTTCTGAAATGTCTGGGGACCAGGAAGGTGGGCTCACTGTATTATGGGTACTCCAAGCCCCCTAGGATATGGCAGGTGAGAAAATAGATGTATAAAACTCAGCAACATAAAAGGTCAAAGCCAGCAACTAAAGAATTATAGAACAGCAAAAACAAATGCAAACGTATGGAAATTTGGGACAAACTGCTTCAAAGTAGGGAAAATAAATTTATCACTTACAGTGACTTAAATATTTAACTTAAAGTTATACAATTAAGTATAACTTAAATGTTTACTGCTACAATTTACATTAAACGTTGTATTCTGGTTGAAACATCACTACAATGAAACATTTAAAATTAAGGTTCATATGCAATTATTGCACCAAAAAGTAAGTAAAAGTCAATGACACTCTAAGAATTAACACTAGAAGAAACTATATGGGGATTATTTTCTTCTAATAGTTATCATTCTATTTAAAAGGAGAAATGGACAAACGTAAAGAATGTTACGTTCTATTGCTATTATAAACTGAACCAGTAGGCTAAAGACTGGAATCAGAAACTCGAGCGATCAATAGCTGCATGTAAACTGTGGAAAGTTAGTTTGTAACCTTAAGAAGCAAACGGCCTTATAATCTTAGCGTTTAATTACTCTCCCTTAAGTGACCACTAGTTGTGGGTCTTGGTTTTGATTTTTACTTAGGGGAACGAATGCTTTACAGACATTACATACAAGGGACTGATTTAAAAAGTGAAAGAATGTTCAAGCAAATTGTCCTAAATTTGCAAATTAAAATGCCTAAAGTACCTGATAAATTATACAGGAAGTAGTATCTTATTAAAATAGTTAAAATAAAACTAAGGCATTTCATTTCCAAATAACCACAGTCAGCAATAATCTGAACTAATCTGATGAAGATGCTTCATGGCAAATGTTTACTCCACAAAGAAGAACACAAAAAAAAGGTCAAATAAAGATTCTATTTTAAATTAGGTAATTCTACAATGTTTGCTATAATTTTACCAATTAAGTGACCAAAACTTAAGACAAGGTACACAGTACTTACCAGGTTTCTAGAATATTATCAAATTAACAAATAGTACCGCATTAGTTACATAAAAATACCATCAGGAGTTAAAATAAACAGAAGAGTTTGACTACTTTTTGGGAAAAGAGATAGTTAATGGGATAACACTATTTTTAGAAAAACCACACAAGGGGGAGACTGGTTTCACTTTTAATTCATAAATTTAAACCACATAACATTTGAAGTCCAGCAATCCAACTTATTCTCTCTAGCAAACACTTTTTAACCCTCCAGGATTACTCTTCTTCAGTTTTCTCCCTGACCCATGAAATCTAACCTACTTTCTCCAAGCTCAGCTAATAGCTATGCTGATTTCACGGAGCAGCAACCACTGCAAGTGCAAGTGTATTGCCTCACATGCCCATTAACAGATCAACCTGCTTCCGTACCTGTGTCTTCTTTCCCACTGTTTTTAGTCGGGTGTCTTCAGTAAGCTCTAGGTGCCAAAGGCCATTTCTCTGTTCTCGTTTCACATCTGGCACACAGCTCTGTTGGTTCAGCAGCAGCACCCATGTGGACATTCCATGCCCTCCCTGCTGACCTTTCTTCATCTCCTATGCAAGCTCTTCTTCCACCTGACCTCTAACTAAAGCCCTGATGTTTCTCAGGGCTAAAGCCTAGACCCATATGGTGTTATCTACAATGAGGGCTTTAGACATCATCTTGGAAGTTGTAGCCCACATTCACATTTCTAGTTTTAACTTGTTCTGAGATCTCCAAGTTGATGTGATTTTTGACTTGTTAGCATTTCCATTTTGTCACACAAAACCTCTTAAGTTTACCCTGTCTAAAATCTCTCCCTTAACTGGTTTCATCTTGTAGCCTTCTCCAACCTTATAAATGGCATCCAGTCCTCTGATCAGAAAGCTGGGAGTCATTTGGCTTTGTTCTTTCCCCTTGTCACTCTCCTCTGCCTCTTCAATCCTCTCCCCTACCATTCCCTCAATCCAAATCATCAGTGAACTCAGAACATTTTAGATTCAAGTTTTGTCTCTGATCATTCCACTTGCTGTGATTCTACCAGCAGCCCCGACCTGACCACCACCCTGCTGCAACAGTCTACTGGTTTTCATGCTTCTCCCTCACCTGCATGTACTCAAGCCTTTCTCCACACAGCAGCCAGAGGAACTTTTCAAATACATAAATTTGATCAAGCAAGTCACTACCCTATTGCAAATCCTTCAAATGCTCAGTGCACTGAAAAGACAAACCTTTCCCACTGCCCCCTCCAGCCTCATCTTGTGGCACTGTCTCCCTGCTGCTGTGCCCCAGCAACCCTGGCTTCCTTACTATCCCTTTCAAACACTTTTTAAAAATGGCTGACTTCCTCTGACCCTCCAGGTAAGGCCTTATAACTACCTTCCTCATCAGGAAGCCTCTCCTTAGCACTCCAAATGAACCATCGTCTCCCTTACCATACCTTTAGTATCTTCTCATTGCATCACCACTTGAGGTATTTTATTGTTTATAGTTTGTGTAGTGGTAGGAAATGGGGGCAAGAGATACCTAAATTCAGTTCTCTCAGTATTCCATTGGTTGTTTCCTGGATATTTGGCTAGCATGTATCTTAAATTCCTTGTGGTAGTTCATTTAATGTTACTGTCAGTAGACAGTTCTCAAAACATACCATAAAGTTATATTCTAAGATAAAAATAATATTGAATAATTTTATTTCAGAAATAAGAATTTTCTGGTGATTATGTATTATTCATGATTTGAAAGTTAGCTTTGATGCCAAAAGTGTATCTCATTTCAAGAAGCATTTACGTTTCATATAACATGGATGAACCAAATGAAGGGCTTTATAGATCAAGAATGTTTGGATGCCATTTCAGGAATAACTAGAAAATCACTCAACTGCTATAAAGAACTTATATAATAAATTAATTACATTATGAATTTTAGTAAGTATGTCATAAGACACTGGAAAATAGATTATGTGCAATTTGATAGGAATTTTATTTCAGAAATAAGAATTTTCTGGTGATTATGTATTATTCATGATTTGAAAGTTAGCTTTGATGCCAAAAGTGTATCTCATTTCAAAAAGCATTTACGTTTCATATAACATGGATGAACCAAATGAAGGGCTTTATAGATCAAGAATGTTTGGATGCCATTTCAGGAATAATTAGAAAATCACTCAACTGCTATAAAGAACTTATATAATAAAAGCTTAATTACATTATGAATTTTAGTAAGTATGTCATAAGACACTGGAAAATAGATTATGTGCAATTTGATAGGAATGAAGGAAAATTATGATTATACTTAGATATTTTTGAGAAAAAAGAAATTACTTTATACTTTAGACCTTAAAACTAAAATACAGCTGTAATTATCAGAGTTCAGTTATAAATTATCCTACAGGTCTCAGCTTTGATCCAAAAGAACTTACACAAACCATTGAGAAAAGGTTAGCTGCCCCTGTAATAGATGTGCTCTCTTCCAACAACCCTACTGGAGCACTTACCACGCTGTAATTACCTGTTGCCATTGGACTGTAAGTGTGATAAGAAGAGATCATGTCCCTTTTCTTCACTGATATGTTATGCAACCTATTTAGCACTTACTGAACATCTATTTTTTCCACCAAGCATCTATTATCTTTTTTGCATGCATGCATGCATGAATTCACCAATAAATACTGTACCTGATATGAAATATACTAATCCCCCCAGTTATAGCCTAGAATCTTGGATTTCCTCACCTATAAAAAAAAATTGATCCAATGCACTGTTACTTTCAAATTATCTACAAACTGAATTAAAAGCAAAAGAGTTAAAAATATAACCATCAGTAAATTGTAATGCGAGCTAAAAAGAACCAACTTGCTATCAAATCCTACAGAAATTTAAGGAACATTACACCTGGCAAAGTTTGAATTAGAACCCCCAAATAATTATTTAATCCCAAAATTGTTTAAAGTTGGTATTAAGCTTCTTTCTGCTGAGGCCAACTTCTCAGGTAAACTTATCAACCTAGTAAGTTAAATACAGGTGTTAAAAGGACTGTGGGGTAGGGAAGTGGGAACAATAATGGCAGATGGAGGACAGGCTACTGGGGTAACTTTCTATGAAAAGTCAAATCCAGTGCCACTATTACAACCCAAGAGTAATTCCAGTTTTAAAAGCAGGACTTTATCCTGCATGGGGAATCTTCTTAAAATAAACATCGTTTACTTAGCTTGTTTGTTTGTTTGAGACAGAGTCTCACTCTGTTGCCCGGGCTAGAGTGCCGTGGCGTCAGCCTAGCTCACAGCAACCTCAAACTCCTGGGCTCAAACGATCCTCCTGCCTCAGCCTCCCAGGTAGCTGGGACTACAGGCACGCGCCACCATGCCCAGCTAATTTTTTCTATTTTTAGTTGTTTGGTTAATTTCTTTCTATTTATAATAGAGACAGGGTCTTGCTCTTGCTCAGGCTGGCCTCCAACTACTGAGCTCAAGCAATCCTCCTGCCTCGGCCTCCCACAGTGCTAGGATTACAGGCGTGAGCCACCGCATCCAGCCTGTTTTTACTTTTAAAATAAAAAAAAGTTAAAGTGGGGACTGAGAGTCTGCTTAAGGAACTCCCAGGTTATGCTGATATCCCTAGTCTGTGAGTTACACTGTCTACATGGCAAGGGCTTAATCCTGAATTCTTCTAGAAAGCATGCCACAGCTGGCAAGCCTCACATTGCCTGTTCCCTCCAGTGTCCTCTGCTTTCCTGCAGTTTCCCGTGGCCTCCTCTATTGCAGCACCTATCATAGATACTGTATTTAATGGGCCGTTGACTAGTTCTAAAAGCATATGCAAACCACTATGTGGCTTTGAATTGGGGAAACCTACTACATGTTGTATTTACTGTAACCATTGTCTGACATGGTCAAGACTCAAAGTTATTTTCATTGGTACATTTCAGTACAAAAAGTTATCAGCCAATCCGTTCGGTTTTAGGACCACCGCTCCAGAACTACATTTAATACACAATCATTATAGCCTTCTCAAGTCTCCATTTTAACTTCATTATTCTCAGAATACCTGAATTGTTCTGCAAGAGAAAGTAAGCAGTGGTATATGCTGTATGTCAGGTACTTTACATGTGTTACCATTAAATTCTAAGAACATCCACATGATATAGTTTTATAGATGAAAAAATTAAAGACCCACTTCACAGAGTAATGTGCTCAGTGTCACAAAATAATGGAAAGATAATGGTTTGAATCTAAGCAACTATGCTATGAAAATTCATGCTGAATTTTTTTAATCTTTTCAAGAATCAATTAATTTTAGTAAAATATAAACAATATAAAACAAAAAAAGTCACTTTTTAAAAAGGCAGCATAGTATTTAAACTAGAATACATGTTGAAATCAGTACTGGCATCTTTTATTCTCCAGGAAGAATAGGAAACAGATGTTTATTTACTAACAAAATCTTCTTTAATGGGTTCTAAGACAAACTATCTGATATACAGGTTTTACCTTTTGGGTATCAAAGAATGGACAATTAAAACTGTCCAGGGTAGTTTTCTTTTCCTTTAAAGAAATATATATTTCTTACAGAAATGCACGATGTCACTGTGTATACATTATATAAACCAATGTTTCAAAATTCACTTATGTTAATTGAAAGCTAGGTATGAAATAATCAAATTTATTTTAATTAAAATCTAGCTATGAAACACCTTACCAAGAACTGAATCTCTTCTTATTCAGAAAGCATGATTACAAATCTAGTTTTTTATTTTAAAAACAAAAACTAAATAAAACCAAAAAAACTAATGCTTCTTGCTAAGGGATCTGCATTTACAAACCAGAAATGGTGTATATTATTTTTAAAAAAGAAAGAAAAAACTGCTTGCTTGTAATTGTTCAAACTACAATCCTCCATAGCTCATCATTCTGGAGGTGTTTTTTATCTCACAAGAATAGATTATGAAAGTGATACGTTATGTGAAACACTTCAGTTAAAACGCTATTGCAGTATACAAGTATGTTATAACATTCCATGGTTCATAATAAAATTACTCAAATTGATGAAAAATAAGAAATTGAGTTTACAAAGTTATGGGAAAGTGGTTATGATCTAATGAAGTACTCTCTTTGGACACGTACTCTATTAAAGAAATTTCACCTTCTCTATGAGAACTCCTCAATAGAGTTCAGTCTTAGAACTTACGGAAATTCCTAAGCTTTCCACATATATGATGTTAACAATAAGAAATCGTAGAAAAGTAAAACTCAAAAATGACAACTTATAATTTGTCTAAAATACTGTACCTATGTTTTCTTTTATGAAATTTTCTTGAAATATTTACTGCTAATATTTCATTGAATGTTTAATACTTCATTACCACCATGAAAGCAATCAGCACGTGTGGGTGTCTGAACTAGATCAGTCATGTGATTACGTTAAATATCTTCCCATAAAATGTGATGATAAATAATATGTGTTATAAAATTACAAGATGTAATACAAATAATACAAGATGACTTAAGATTTCTGTTATCTTAGAATTTCCAAATGAGAATGGATAAATACAACTGTGGAATAAGAGAAACAGAGTGAAGACAGAAATAAGTAAAAACAAACGATATGATTTACTATGATAAATTAAAATTTTCTGTCCCATTTTCCACCACTTGTTAAGAGCATTTCCTGTACTATTATGTTTAATGCATAAAAACAAGTAGTACATTTCTCCAATTCAGGACTCCACTTTCAGGGGTATAGTCAAAGAAGATCCTCAGAGGTTGTGTTTTAATTGGTCTAAGGTGGAGCCATTACACTGATGTTTTAAAAGCTCCCCAGGTGATTACAATAGGTGGCAGGTTCAATAAACATTTTGTTTTGTTTGTTTTTTGTTTCTTTTAAAGAGACAGGGTCTCACTCTGGTTGCCCAGGCTGGAGTGCAGTGGACCACTGCATAGTTCACTGCAGCCTTGCTCTTGGGCTCAAGTGATCCTCCTACCACAGCCTACCCAGTCACTGGGACTACAGGTGCGTGACACCACACCCAGCTAATAACCACTTGTCTAAACCCAAGTCCCAAAGTAGATATACCTATAAAAATACTGAAAAAATAAAATACAAAAATATTTATAAATTCATAACGTCAATAAAAAAATGAGAAAATACAACTGGTTCATTACGACAATTTGCTGTCTGTTAACTTGTCCTACCAATTTTCTTTTCTACTATCTATTACATCTAATTTTTTCTCCTTATCTTTGTGAAATACTGTATCTAAAATGGGCAAGAAAACAAAAAACAAAAAGAACCTTATTCTGTTCACAACCATCAGAAAAATTTGTCACGGTTCTTGTAGTAAGGTTCTGAAGCATATATTTGAGATACATTCGAAACATCTCATGAAGAAAATAAACTTTTCATTTCTCACTAAATAGCATCTAAAATTTTCCACATAAAAGGCACAATATAAACCACTAAATTTTAATTACTGACCTTCTGTAAAGGAAAAATAATTCTGTATGGTTTGGCATTTGATAACAGACTCCTCATACCTGAAATACAAGTTGCAGTGTCCTGATGTCCCAGATTCAGAAAACCCCCTATATTGGGTTATATATCTGGTTTGTATGTTGATAACTTAATATACATTGAAAATGTGCAGTGATTTGTTGCTACAATAAATGTTTAGTAGTTCTAACATGTGCCCTATGAGCAATATAGAAAGGAGAATATTTCTACTTTAGCCCTTAAAAATAGTGACAGCATAGCAACGTTCTTAGCTTGTCAATCTTGAATTTGTTTCGTATTTCCTATAATTTCAACAATACTTTTAGAACTGTTTTCACATTTCTCAAAATGCTTTGCCTTCCACTGTCCAATAAGGTAACCACTAGTATAGGGCTACTGAGCACTTGTAATACAGCTAGTCCAAATTTAGGTGTGTTTTAAGTAAAAAGTATCTTGTTTACTTTTATACTGATTAAATGAGGAAATATTTTGAGTATACCAGGTTAAGTAAAATACATCAAAATTTATCTCAGCTGTTTCTTTTTAAGTGTGACTACTGGAAAATTTAAAGTTGCAAATGTGGTCTGCATTATATATTATATTTATATTAGACAGCAATAGCTTTCTCTTTTACTGGCTAACCTATACTACCAGATAGCATTCAATAATCTAATCAACAGCATCACATCAAGCTTTAAATCTTTCGGATTGTGTTTGTTTCCAACTATTCATTTAATCTTGAAGTGAATTCCTACATAAGCTCATATAACACCAGAAAATCATCAAGATAAACAAAAATTTGACCACAGAATTTAACAAATTAACTCTACAGTTCTTTGGTTAGAATGGTATTCACCCGTACTTGTAAAGACCAAAGAACTGGTAACATTTGATAAAATATAGAAATACCAGTGATGTTATCAAAAAATAGCCAAAAACCAAAGAATCTTGCTTATATCATAATCATTGCCATGAAAATCATCCTGTTTTATAGCCCGTTCCCACTACCAAGAACATTTTTAAAAGAGACACTAAATGAAACCAACAGTATAACAAAGAAATGCCTGGTATCAAAGAAATTCATATAACAGAATGATAAAAACTGCAGTATTTCCAATGTAAGGATATACACACTCCTGTTATGCATAAAATATTCCCTGGGGGGAAGGGAAGGAAAAAAACTAAAAATAAAATAAAACATTCCCTGGAAGTTATGGCCACAGCGCCTCACCAATGAAGAGCTTTCTTGTCCTATTCAACTAATACCTCCACAGTAACAGCAGTATTATTGGCAAGGCATGAATCACTGAGTGAAGTTTTCTACAAAATTAAAACCAACACTGGAAGACTGAAAAGCTGAAGGAAGGAAAAATATAGCCTACAAACTGCTTATGAGATTAGCAGCAAATGATGAAGTAGAAGCAAGAGATTGGCAGCTAAATAGAAAGTAGAATATTACCAGATTTGGGAACTGAAAGAAAATAACCACAATAGCAATAGCAAATATTAGGACATGGCTCATTTAAGATGGCATGAGCCTAGAAGAAAAAAATATATATACACACATATTACTCTGGAACATAAACTCAACAGGAAAATAGTCCTAATATATTGAATCTGAATCTGGTTTCAGTTGGAATAAAAGCCTCCAAATAAGGAGTAAAATTTAACACGAATATTTATGATCCAGTATATTTAAAGAATGTAAAATATCTGCACCAAAAGTAAATCTGAGATTCAAATTTCCATTGCTAAAGTATTTTCAGAGTCAGAACTACATAAATATAACTACTCAAAACAAACAAACAAAAAGGACTTACTGAGGAGAAGAACCGAAATGAAAAGAAAACTCTTGGTGGAGTGGAAATAAATATCAAGGAAAATACTTAGAAAAAGGCATACATAAGGGTGTTTTACTTTACTGCATATGTCTTCGCCATAGAAAAATAGCTAAATCCCACATGACAACTACTTTGCCTTTGGTGTAACTTGTCTTTAGAGAATAAAATATATCTGGGTTTTATTTAGAGGGGAATAATTTTTACATTAAAATAAAGTTAGATTTCTTAAAACTGGCCTTACAATTCCAAAATTAGATGATCAAGATATTATTTCTTAAAAGAACAAACATTAATCACTGGAAGGAATTTTAATCACAAGATTTAAAACTCCAAATTACTACTGGGACTAACACTTGTCAACTGTTTGATATCTTGCCATTACACTTCATAAAGTAACAATTTTG
>NW_012153618.1:428496-447360 GCF_000956105.1 Propithecus coquereli | reverse complement strand
ATTTATTTATTTATTTGTTTTGGTCCATGAAACTACTGAAAGAAGTCCTACTTGGGGGGAAAAAAATCCCCTTCATAAATGTTGATATTTATGTAGTTAAAAACATACACAATGGATAATATCAATAAGCAAATATATTAGAGGGGAATAATAAATGTTAGTTACTATATACCCAAAACTTCGTTTTGTTTTTTTTTTAAGACTACTGTTACTGTGGCACAGAACATTTTTTAAAGTGCTTTCTATTACAAATTGTATCAGTAGATAGAATTTTTGTCCCAACTAATTTGAAATTCCAAGTAAGATCACTTCAAGTTTAAGAAATGACGTTCTTCATTAACAGCATTTTTAAATGCATGGCCAAAACACCAGTCAACATTATATCTAAGTTCCACCCAAGGACAGAAAAAGTTGCTGTCCAAATCAAAGCTACACACACGCCTTATTTTATATAGCTGTTCCAGTATCTTTTCTGTCAGCACCATTAAAAATCACCCTACCTGTTTGGACCGTGGTCTACCAGGAGAAAATTTTCTTTTGGTAATAGCTGGTTTACCCATGCCAATTTTTGGAGTGATTGAGATGTATGTTGTTGGCAGGATGTTTCCAGCAGAAGAACTGAGAGTTGAAGGGTAACTGTGCAGCATTTCATGTGAAGGTAAGTCTGAAGACAGTGTTGGAGAGGAAGACATATTTGCTTTGCTTATGTCTGCTGATGATGAAAATGACGACTCTGACTCAGATGATAATTTTGTAGATTTGTCTCCTCGACATGAACCATCTTTCACACAACTCTCAATTGCAGGAGTCATTTCAAAGTCCATAAACCCAGCAGGAAATTCAGAATGTTCTTTCTTTTCCACTTCTTCTTGTATCCTTTCTATAAGCAACTGTTTCTTAGAACATAATGAAGTACTTTCCTCATGTGGGGGAACTAAGGTTTCTGGTGCAACAACAGTAACAGATTCAATGGTTAATTTTGGAAGCCATGATTCTTCTTTAGATACCACTGATTTAGTTTTCTCCAACAACTGCAGCTCCTCTTGCTGCACAATGATCTGGTGTGTAATGACTTCAATGTTTTCTGTCACTTCCATTTTGTCTTCATTTTGATCTTCATCACAAGTATGCATCACTTTAGAAGACATTTCCATTTTTTCGCTATTAACTTCATGAGAAATCTGATTTTCCAATTCAGAATTCATTTTGTTTGAGGATGATTCTATAAAATTCAGAATATTTGTTATGTTAATGTACATACAAATTTAAAAATTTCTAATTAGGAATACACAGAAGACATTTAGTAAAACACCATGACTTAAATCAGAAGATATTCATTTAAAAAGGTAATCATTAAGGTAACAAATACACATGATTTATGGATTAGAATCAGTCACAGACCATAAAACCTTATGAAAACATGGTTTTAACAGGATATTATGTTTCACAATATAAATACTTACAAATTGATTGAAAATTATGTGGGTAAAGTAATAATACTCACTTTACGGCTAGGAAAATGAAGATAAGTGATATTATGTGAGTTGCTCAAGTTAAAAAGTGAATACTCCTCTACAATGCAAGAATATTTTCCAATAGCAGACACCGGCTATAACAAAGCTGCTGTAGGAAAGGGGGGGGGGGGACAGGTATGTGCATACACAAAGAGTACAATGCGTACCATTTGGGGGATGGATATGCTTGAAGCTAGGACTTGTGGGGGGGGCCCCCAAGGGCAACATACGTAACCTAAACATCTGTACCCCCACAATATGCTGAAATAAAATTAAAAAAAAAAAGCTGCTGTAGACTCAAGTAAGTAATGGACACACAGAAAAGATTTACTAACCACCAAGGCTTATCTTGCTTAGCTGTGCCTGCCAACCTACCCAATACATTTTTGGATATAACCCTTCTTCTTCTTCATTATCTGCAACCTAGGAGACCAATCTTAGCAAATCTATCAGAAATATATATAGTCACTGACTGGTAAATTTTAACCAGTGTGTTAAACTTTTAACCCAATCTTACTTAAGAGTAAAGTTAGAGGTCCAACTGACATGAGCCATAAATGGCTGTATAAAGTAGGACCACTAAAGACAAAAGGGCACTTATTCCAAATGCCCTCAAGGTAATTTTTAAGTTATATTAATAAAGACACTAATTTCCTCAATTACTATTTACCAATCAGTTGACTAACATTTATCTGTGTTCCAGTATCAGAATGAAATCTCACTTTTCGTTCCTGCTTTACTTTACTGAAAGAATACAGTTGAGAATAAAGGAAAAACACCAAATAACAGATCTGACAGTACTAAACATTTTTATACACAAAAACCCTTTCTAGAGGAACTAATCTCCTTTAGATCCATTGCTAATTCTTTTCAAGAAAAAAATTACTTTACTAAAAGATCTAGTTACTGTAATGTGTATACGTATAACTGCAAAATGCCTTGGGGATAATTTACTCGAAAAGTTAATTTAACGGACAGTGACTTGAATCTGCATAGCAACCATAAAGGCATTATCTTGTGACTCAGTCAAATTAGACATTATGAACATACTGCTTACCAGAAGTGAGAAGACCATCCGTGTCAAGACTTTCTGGTGGATTACTCTTCTGTTGCTCTTCAGTGTGGATTTCAACTTCTATGAATAACACATTTATGGAATGTCTAGCAAGGAGTCAAAATTTCTCTAACACTGCTTTTCTTCACTTTACATCATTGTGAAATATAACTTTTAATGAGAGTTGTTATATGTGAACTTAGCAAATTTCAAAATATCTCAGTGCCTTTTTATGTACACACTCAAACAATATAATTTAACATACAATTTTTATATACACTACCGAAGACTTTTGGATGAACCTGTGATTATAATAGTTTGCCCCAACATAGTCTCTCATTAATTCCAAGTCTTCAAATACAGTAATAGCTATTATGAATATGTATTGCAAAAAGCTTAACTGAAATATCATCGAAATAATGGAAAAACCCTCAAAAGGACGGTTGAGACAATCTAACACAATAAATTTTTCATTATCTCAGCATGAAACATTTCCCAATCAGCAACAGCTCTGAGTTAGCAATTACAAGTATAACTAAAGCAAGAAAAATACAAATTGCTTTTTAATGAAAATCACTTGATCCCTAAACAAAGTACGCACTTATGATTAAGTCTAGATAACAGCTGAACTACAAATATATGCACGCCATTTCTCCTATTAATTTCTGCCTAAGATCATCTTGCTTAAAAAGTTATTCTCTTAACAATTTCCTAAGTGATTCTATCTTGGTTAACTTTTACGAAGGGTACTCAGTTTTAGCAAATATTCATATATTCATCATATATACACATATATACACATCTTCCATTATACAAACATTCTTACCATCTGGAACAATTCCAGGTGTGGATTCCTGACCATTGACATCTTTAGTAACGGCTTGCTCCAAAAATACCACCTGGTCTTCAGGTCCTTCAATCTCCATCTCATTGTTATCTGAACAGAAAATTATTTATTCTTTAGCTCAGAATGAGTTTTTCAGTTTTGTTAATTAAGTCAACAATTATGGCTTTGTTCTAGTGAGGGTAAATTATCACAAAAATGCTAGAAGTTTTTCTTCAGATTTTTCTGTTTTGAATCAAATATATACTCACATTTTAAAAAACATGAAAATTATAATACATTAAAAGGATATTTCACAACTGTATACTGATGGCATCCTGGAAACGAAAGGTGAGTAATTAAGATGCTTCTACTTAAATCCCTTGCAGATGATAAAATAGAACTTTTGTCAAAGTTGCCAATCATACTGATGAAAATGGAAAACAATCTGGTAAGCAGGTCTTTTTTCTTTACCTTTTAAGAATCTTGCCACTATGTTTATAACAGCAGGATACTATTAAAAATCTTCCATACCTGCACAAAACCTTGGGCTCAAGAGGTGATAATTAACATTTAAGAAGGATGCTACAAAACTTAAATTTGTTTTGAGCAAAATAACCCAGATTATTTTGAACCAACTAGGTCAAATATCCAAAGGTTGGGGAACTTCCAATGTCAGTCTAAAGAATACAAATGACACCCTGAGCAACATAGCAAGACCCAGACCCTACCAAAAATTAAAAAATTAGCCAGGCATGGTGGCAAATGCCTGTAGCCCCAGATACTTGGGAGGCTGAGGCAAGAGGAGGATCACTTGAGTCCAGGAGTTGGAGCCTGCAGTGAGCTATGATCACGCCACTGTATGTCAGCTGGGGTGACAGAATGCAACACCATCTCCTCAGAAAACAAACACGCTCACATGCACACACACACAAATGAAAAGCAAACTAGACACGAAATTCAAATATTAAGAGGATTATCGTAAAGAAGCTATATTAGATTTTAGCCATCAGATTCAGAGATGACCAAGATAACAAGTTACATTTAAAGTTTGAGAAATTGGGAATAGAATGGGATCTGATACACGGTATTCCCTCATTCTGATAAAAGTAATGTACTGATGACTGGTTGGCACAGCATTATAAAAAAAATAAATATTCTCAAGTTTACCTGTAGTGAGTTCAGCCATCTCCACTTCATCACCTGGTTGTAATGGATCCATCTCAGCTTCTAAGTGTTTACAATACATGCAGATATACTCTTCTTTGAGCTGAGAATCCAGTTCATGATCTGTTGGTTTGTCACATTCTAAGTGAACCCATCTGCAGTGATAAGTATATTTAAATAAAAATTTCTAAAGTCACATTAATATCCAGGAAAAGGGGAGGCAATTGGTGAAAAGCCAGATATGAGAAGGGTTAATTAAGGATGAGAGAAGAAAGATTATAGAGGTTTGTGACTACAAAGGTTTTTAAAAAGGAGCTGGCATTTGTGGATGTCATTAGAGGTGTTAATATATTTTTACTCCCACATTTTAAAGATATTTCCTCTTTACTTTTCCCTCTTAGTGCTCATTTCTGGTCTGGTACTAACTTTTGCCCATTTACTTCCTCATGCCTTTGAAACACTCAAAAACATAACTTAATTCCATCTATAACAGTACTCAGTACTGAAGAGACTACTGAAGTGATAAAAGCTTAGAAGCTCAAAGTTAAATGGTAGGCCAAATGATCACATGGATAAAACAATCAACAAAACAAATAAATGGAAGTAAATGGAATAACTGTATTTTCTTACCTTTTGCACATATTACAATGAAGCATGTCTTTCTGCAATTCTGGATGATAGCACTTCCCACAGAAAGGACATAAGTTATCCTGTTGTTGGTAACAATTGTCACATATCAGGCAATTGTGGTGCCACTGTGAACTAGACCGTGTGCCACACTCTACGCATATTCTGCAATTCTAAACACCAGGAAAAATAAAAACAAAAAAAGTTTGTTATGCATTTGTAAACACCATTCTCATATAAACCTTTTTAAAACCAACGAATCATTAGAGGATTATACATTAAGCTTTTGTTTTCCCAACACCAATTTATACTTTTAAAAAGTTAGTTAGTTTTGAATGTCTGATGTGACCTCACAAAATCTGCACAAAAACCTGCAGGAAAATGTAAAAAGGGACAGGGACATGGAGGAAAACATAAATGTGAAAGAAAGAAAAACCAAGAACACAGCAACCCAAACTTCAAAACGGAACCATCCCAGGATCAGGAAGTGAGTTTTGTGGAGTAAGTCTACTCAACCCACTATTGCAGAAAGCAAAATGGTGCTGTTACAGTATTCCACTCACTTCATGGTAGATTAGGAACTACAAACAAAGACTCTTACTAAATAGCATGACCTACTCCACATAACTTGGTGTTTGAAAATAATCATTCCACATCAAAATCCAATGATGGCTCCTCACGTTTTCAGAATAAAGAGTGGCCCTATCCTTACCAAAGTAGAACTGTTTATGAAGTATAATACAAGGCCAGCCAAATCCTCCTCTGTGGTTATGAGCTAGTCAGCCTTAAAATCCTGAGCACAAGACCAGTAAGTTGCGGGGCTCTTATTACCCACCCCTACTTTCCAAACTAAAACACAAATAAAAAGTAACTATCATTTTGAGCTCTTGGGTTGATATAAAAGAGATGCTCACTCAAAAAGATAAACTAGCAGTAACCATAGATCTGCTAGTTTTACAGATTAAAAATGAATGCACTTAACAATACTGATACAAAAATCCTAAATAAAATATTACCAAATAGTCTCTAATACCACATTAAGAAAATAATAGCTGGGCGCAGTAGCTCACACCTATAATCCTAGTACTCTGGGAGGCCGAGGATGGAAAATTGCTTAAGCTCAGGAGTTGGAGACCAGCCTGAGCAAGAAAGAGATACTGTCTCTACGAAAAATAGAAAAAATTAGCTGGGCATGGTGATGTGCACCTGTAGTCCCAGCTACTCAGGAAGCTGAGGCAAAAGGATCAATTCGGCCCAGGAGTTTGAGGTTGCAGTGAGTTATGATGATGCCACTGTACTCGAGCCTAGGCAACAGAGTGAGATTCTGTCTGGAAAAAAATAAATAAATAAAATAATAATAATAAATTATGTCCAGGTGGGGTTTATAGAAATGCAAGGATGTTGAATATTTATAAAGTTTAACATATTAATAGATCTGAGGAGAAAAATATTTCAGTAGATGCTAAAAAACAGTCTTTGGAAAAAAATCGAAACCTATTCCTAAAAAAAAAAAAAAACAACTCTTGAGAAAAATAAAAATGGATAGGTATTCCCTAATGCAACCAACAAAAATACTTCCATTCTAAAGGTGACATATTATTACATAGGGAAATCCTAGATGCATTCTTACTAAGGCCAGGAACAAAGCAAGAATGCCTACCATCTCCGCTATTTTAACATGGTTCTAGAGCCAATGTAAACATTGAAACAAGCGAAAACACAGGCTAAAACTAGGAAAAGAAATAAAACTATTTGTAAATGACAAGGTAGTATACTTGGAAAATCCTAGAAAATTGATCATAAATTCAATAAAAGAATTCAACAAAGTAGTAGGACATAAAATTAGCATGCAAAATTCAACAGAATTCACATATAAATAACCAGTTAAAGAATATAGAGAATGAGAAAGCCCCATTTATAACTGCAACAAAATAAATATTTAAGAATAAGCTTAAGAAATGTTCAAAATCTATATGAAGAAATTTATAAAACACCCAAAAGACACAAAACTAGACTTGAACAAAAGACATCCCTTGTTCTTGCTCAGGACATCTTGACACCATCATGAAGATGCCAATTCTCCTAAATCAATTAATAAATTTAATGTGATTCCAATAAAAATTCCAATGAGGTTTATAAGGGAGCTAGATAAATTGATTCTAAAGTTCATATGGAAAAATAGAATAGCTAGGAAACATGTGAAAAGGAAAAGCTCTGAAAGGGACTGACATTACCAGATACTACAAAGCCACTGTAATTAAAACACTATGGTATTGGTGCACGAATAGACAGATCAGTGGAACAGAAGTTCCAGATATAAAATCAACCTAATCTAAAACTCTTAGTATGTAATCTCTAGTGACTGGGGCAAAGACAGTCTTTTTAATGAATAGTTTTTGAAAAAATGAATGGCCAATTGGAAAAAAATACTCACACCATACACAAACATCAACTCCAAATGGATTAGTGATCTAAATGTAAAAAATTAACACAATGCAAATCCTAAAGAATGTATGAACTGCTCTACAACCTCAGTGTAGGGAAAGGCTTTCTAAATATCACTCGAAAATCCAGAAGAAATAGAAGACCAATAAATCTGACTACATAAAAATAAACTTTTGCATGGCAAAAAAATAACGGCAGCAAAGTACAAAAGACAAACTGAAAGAAAATATTTGCATCGTAGCATAGCTAAAGATCTTATATTTATAAAGAATTCTTAAATCAGAGAAAATATACCAAAATCTTCAGTAACAGGCCAAACACATGAAAAGACAATTCACAAGAAGAAATAAAAACTGACCTTTAAACGTGAAAAAATGATCAACTTCACTCACGAGAGAAATAAAAATTAAAACTACATTCGGATATCATTTTTCACCCATAAGACACACAAACATTCAAAAGCTGAACAAGACTTCGTTGGCAAAGATAGGAAAAGAAGTTTGCTCATACATTGCTGGCAGCAATGCAGACCGCCACAAGCCCCATGAAAGGGAACTTGACATCTAATAAAACTAATTAATGCAAATGTAATGCAAAATACTGGAAACTATCTAAACATCCATAAGATATTGGTTGAATAAACTATAGCACAGATACACAATGGAGTATTAGGCAGTTGTTTAAAAGGAGAATGTGAAGATCTCTATGAACTGATACGAAGTGCTTTCCAAGTTGCATTACATGAAAAAAGCAACATGCAAAAGTCCAGAGAAAGAACGCTACCTTCATTTCAAGGAAGTAAAAAAGAGCACAAATATATCTGTTTATTCTTAGGGGAAAAAATTACAGGAAGGATAAACCAGAAAACAATGAAGTTAGTTACTTCCAAGAGGTATAAGTGATAAACAGGAGGAATGACAATTCTCAAAGTAGAACTTTTTATACAACTTTGATGTCCTGTAAGGAAAGAAAGGTAAATAAAACCGATTACCGATAGCCAGCTGAAGGAGATTTGCTTTTTGAATTCAGCAGCTGAATAAATGTGCTGATGATGGAACCCAGGATTTTTACCATAGAATAGACATGCAAGAATGGGAGAAGGCAAAGAACTTAGTGGGGAGAGATCAGAAGTGGAGGTACTGGTATAAATTCATTATTTCTAAATTATGTGTGTGTGTACACATATATACACACACAAGCACATGGATATTCATGCGTATGTACATATATCTGTATATATGTGCATATGTAAGTGTACATATATGTATGTATTTCCTAGCCCTGTCCGCTGAAAGGGTCAAAAAGCAAACACCCTCCAGTAGCAATGAGCACACCGAGCACCCGTTCCCCACTAAAGGAGCCTGGGCTACATATTAAAAGTAGACTGATTCCAGGGCAGGGGTAGGGAGGTATAAGATGAGCTTAGAACATCTTGTTATACCAAAAAAAAAAAAAAAAATGAAGGGTTAAAATAAATGGTAAGGGAATGACACAAGGACATAGATGTCAGCTTTAAGGAGCAAACAATGGAAAATATGGGACAATTTGAGCACAAAAATAATTAGGTAATAAATTACAAATAATTGAAAATAGAATGAATTCATGAGTCAATATCAATAATAAATAAATTTAACACGTGGAAGAAGGGAGAGTTGCTGCTTACAAAAGAAAGCAGAGGGTTGACTGGCAAGTGTGGAGGGAGTGCTAGAGTTGGCAATGCATTGTTTTGCAACCAACAAGTCAAAATGGCATCAGGCAATGGTTTCTAAAATCTATGAGGAAATTCTGAGGAGGTGCAAGGTATCTTCATGGTCATAAAGTATCTCCTCACATACTGTTTGATTAGATACAAGGGAGGTGGGAAATTTAAACAGCCTGACCAGGTGATTCCTAGGAGGGCAGATGAGCACTGTGTGTGTGCGCGCGCGCGCGCACACACACACACACACACACACACACACACACACACACAAAAAGGCAAAAGAGACATGACAACTAAATGCAATATCTATTCCTAGATCAGATCCCAGCGGCGGGGGGGAGGGCAGGGAGAGGGGTGCTATGTGGGACATTAGATAAAGAGACACAATGGAATATGGAGAGCAGATGAGATGAAAATATGTACTGGTGTAAATTCATGAAGCTGATAATAGTACTGTAACTATGTTGGAATATTCCTGCTATTGGGAAATAACACTGAAATACTTAGGGGTGAGGGGGGCCCGGTGTAACACGCCCTCTTAGGATCGGAGTGAGGAGGGGGACAGACTGATAGAGACACAGACACCCACATACAGAATGAAAGAAGGCATGCACAATGATAATGAAATGCTAACAATAGATGAACCTAAGTAAATGGCATATAGGTATTATTTTTATTTTTTCCAACTTTTAAAGGTTGAACTATTTCCAAATAAAAACATTTTTAAAATGTATAATATACCAACAAACAGGCACTCTTGAGAGAGAAATAGGAAAAAGAAATCTACCTGACAATGACTGACATACAACAAAGATCCTGAAAAGATCACCCTCACTCCAGCTCCACTAGACTCACGCCCCCTTAGGGCACACCTAATTGCCCCACAACTCCAGCCTCCACAACAGTGAAGGCCACACACAGTAAGCCCTCAAATGTTAAATAAATGAGCAAATTATGACTCAAGACTACAGAGAACTATGGAAGAATTTAACAGCAGAGGAAAAAGATCATTCTTCAAACTGTTCAGAGGATAAAGCTTCCTATGAATAACTCCACGATGACCGTCTGGGTATTTACTCTGTATTGGGCATTATGCTGGGCACGTTGCATCTCTTGATCAAATCCAACATCCCTGTGAGGTAACTGCTATTAACATTCTATACACTGACTTACGGAGGTAAAATTACTGGCCATTGATCATGTATTTGGTAACTGAAAAAGCTGGAATTTGATTCCACAGCCCGATTTTAACAACCATACTATAGTGCCTCCATAGAACAGAATAAAAAGATTAAGTATGCATTAGTGTTCTAAGAATTATGTATAATCCTGTCACTCTGAAAAAGAATAGATTATTAGAGAGCAAATTAGTAAGAGAGCAGACAAAAGGGAAGTCAGAACAAGCTAAGACACCCAGAATTCGCTAGAAATTCTACAAGATAATGAAAAACGTAACTAAGAAGATAATGAATTAGAAGCAGGAAACAAATATTAAATTTTTTAAAAAGCAAATAAAAATGTAAAAACAAACCAAAAAAAACCCCCACTTTTCCAGACCTTCAAATGAGCCTGACTTGAGACTTATGTTGCTCAACAAGTTCCAGGCAAAGCTAATTACTGTAGAATCACTGTCAGAGACACACCGTGGAAGCAAACTAAGTAACGATCCCAAAGTTTTCAAGCCGAAAAAAGGATTATGATGAAGTAAAATTTTTTTTAAAAAGATTTTTCTTCTATGATACCAAAAACTGGGAAAGCTCTGGGAGAAAAAAATGTTTTCAGAGTATCAAAAAGTTGTAATACAAACATCATACCAAACCAAGTTCTTGTGGCAGTCTGACAGGAACACTCTCTTTTAGATATGCAGGATTTCAGAAAATTGACCATTTTTTAAAAATATATATTTTTTAAGACTAGTCAAGTGCAGTAGTGAGAAGGGGAGAAAGAGTAAAACAAGGAGTTCAATCTGTAACTGACTCTGAACAATCAAATGAGGTAACTCACTACCTTCGGACCGGCAGACAATTCTTTTTTAAAGGACATCATAACCAAGACTTCAAAAGGTTGAGGGTGCAGTTGGAATTAGTAGAGGAAACATTTCTTTGCAATGAAAAAGTGACAAGGTCTACAGCCTGGGTTGACTTAATCAAGTCAGAGAGGAAAAAAGAGAAGCAAAAACTTTACTTTCAATGGGGAGTAGAAGAGAAAATTTCTGTTTTTCAACATCATTTACAGTCATAAAAGATTCTGAATTGCAAATCATTGCAGGCAGTAAAAGGAATAGAGAAAGGAAATTAAAAAAACAAGTTTGCCTTAAAATAGCCAAGCATTTCAATTACCACCATCAGTCTAAATAGTCAGCTCTATTAAACTTTCCAAAAGACATTTAAAACAACAGAAGAATCTAAAATAAAAGAATGTGAAAAAATAACATTCAATTGGTAAACTAACACCTGTATGTGGCCATAGTGCCACGCAAAGCAAAATATCTTGTGCCCTCCCACAAGTCATTAGACCACATAAAGAATAATTTTATACTGATAAAAAGCACAACATATTAACACTGGCCTGACCTACGTGCTAAACGACAGCCACAAAATGTTTTGTTAAAAAAATAAAAAACAGGAGAAGCTGATAGGAACAATTTTAGAGGTCAATTTTATCAATCTGTTGAAGCAACTAGTCAGAAAATAAGGTAAAAGGACTTCATCTAACTTAATAAGCATATGTTACACCTCTAAAAAGTCACTTTAAAGTATCAAAGCATTTATTAAAAAATCCTACACTGGTTAAATTCCAATTAAATGCAATTAAAGAAGAAATTAGCATGCTTCAGCACAACTTAAAAAAAGAAGCTATTAGGTCAGGTATATACATATATAAAATTTCAATAAATTTGGTTGCAGCCACAGATATAATCAAAGGTGATTTTATAGTCTTAAATATTATTTTTTCTTTAGGAAAGGCAAAAAAAAAAAAACAAAAAAAAAACAAAAACGAATTACGAACTCAACTTCATATTCCAGAAAAGTAAAAAGGTAAATAGAGGTATGAGTGAATATAAAAGTATAAATACACAAATCTGTCAAACAGCAGGACTTTTTCCTTAGCCAGAAAACCAAGAGAGAACTAGTAAGCACCTCCTCACCTCATTCAAGCCAGGGAGCCTGAGAAAGCAGGCCCAAGCTCCTCACAGTTCTTCAGCCCTCAAGCCCCACCTCCCAGGCAGCCAAATCTGAGCACAATTACCTACAGGCTCTTTGCTCCCCAGATGAGAAATTTCCCTGCCCTCAATCCCCGGTCTAATAGAACTAGTTGAGGACAGCCTTAGAACCTGGTGAACTCTGCTTCCAGTTCCAGGTGCCAATACTCACTGGCAGGGGCGGAGTATAGGAATGCATCCTCCCAGTCCCTCCCCTGGGACCTGCAGCTCTGCCCACATTGCCCTCCTTTCCAGAGCCCTCCCCCTCCTCACTTGAAAAGACATCTGAAATGCACTTGAAAACGTAGTTCAAAGCAGGGCAAGGATGCCCAGCCCCGACCAAGAGAAGTGCTGGGCCTCTCCCTCCTGCAGGCCACCACACCCTTCCTAGCTCCAGGAAAAACCCCACTCCTAGTGGCCCCAGCAGCCCAGGAAGCCTAAGCTTGGAAGCCACCTAAAACACCTTGGATTCCAGGGACTATCTCTACCACCCCCCACTCCACCTCCACCTCCACCCCCACCCCCACCACCCTCTGAATACCACACCCTGGATGGGAAGAAGCTGAGTTAGTTAGTAAGTTCATAACAGCATTTTTTTGTAATAGCCCATAATTGCAAACAACCCAAATGTTCACCAACAGGTGATTCAATAAACAAATTGTGGTATCTCCACCAATCTGTAATAAAAAAAGAATCACTACTGATCTGTACAATATGGATGAATCTTCAAAATAATTACATTGAATTAAAGCCGCCAGGCCAAAAAAAGAGTATATGCTATACGATGGCATTTATATAAAATTCTAGAAAGCGAACGCTAATCTATAGTGAGAGAAAGCAAACTGGGAAGACAGAAGGGTTTGAACAGCCAGGAAGAAGGGAATGCCAGGAGGTACTAGGAAACTTCTGGGGGTCATGACTATGTTTATTATCTTGAAGATGATGGTGGTTTCATGGGTATATACATTATCAAACTACAGACTTTTAATTTGTGCAGTTTACTGTACGTCAATTAATAAAGCTGTTCCGTAAAAAGTTGATGGTAACGTATAGATCTGTATAGGTATCCGATTTGTCTGCTCTCCATATAAAACATTCAAAGGATATTTTTCTTAAAAAAATAAACAACTTACTTTGCATTTCCAGCCATTGGTTGGTACTGATTTCATAACTGGTTGAAGACAAAAAGTATGATACCCTTTGTCACACGTATCACACACTAGCATCTTGCTATCTTCTCCCGATTGTCTAAAAAATAAGATAGCATTAATGATGCCTTATCTTTAAACTTATGTTTTGTAACATAAGTAGTCATGAAAATAATCAGTCCTGGGAACTGCACAGTTCATAAATCCCTCAGTATGCTTTATCTGCACAGATGATAGAGGCAACCCCCTACCATGGGTACCTAAAGGATTATTCGCACTCAATGCTCACCTATGGTTAACTTGGTTTAGTCATTTTAGGATTCCTGCAAAGGAGGAGGGGTTAAGGCAAGATGAATAACCTCTGATCTTTACTTTCTAAACATCTAATACCCATCATGTTGGGGGAGAAGGAATTGTAACTGCTAGGTGACACTGTGTGGAAAGGAACAGATCTTGGCATGGTGAATTGGAAAGATGTCATATAATGTAAAGAGGATCAGATTTGGCACCGCAACTGTATTTGTATTCAGACTGCGGTTTTCTAGCTGTGCCACTCTTAACAACTTAGATTTTAGCTCTCTGAGTTTCAGGTATAAAATGGGAATAATAATCAAAGATTACTGTGAGAATTGAATATAATGCTGGTTCAAGAGCTTAGAATGTCCATTAGGCAACAAGTACTACATAATATGTATTTTAAAATAACTTTGCCATAATTATTAAAAATTATCGGTGAAAACCTAAAACCTTTCTCTAAACATTCTCCTGCCCCTAAAGATTGGGCCTCTGATCTAAAACTCAATCTCTGCCTTGATTTGTGGCTATTAATCATTCTCAGAAACTAAGAATTTAATTCAAGAGGAGGGGGAAAGAAAAAATGGGGAATGCAAGAAGAGGTGAGAGAGGAATCTCTGAATAAAACCTGGGGCTAAATAGAAGTAAACAGGAAAATGGGTCAGTTGGCCTCCAGTTACTCAATTCAACAAACTCTTCATATAAAGTTGCTTATTTTCTCTCTTCAACTACATGGAAAGATCTTGGAGGACAAGCACTCTTTCTTTAAGTAGTCTTATTCCTTCCCAAGAAACTGAGAGGAGATACAATATATCAAATAAATGTTTACTGATATTTTATCTAATTTTTATCAGAATATGAAGGTACATGGTCTTATTTATTCCACATAACTCTGGGCATAATTCCTGCTGGTTACAAAAATCCTAACTTGTAAACAATTAGAAGATTGCTGAAGATGCTTCTAATATTCCCAAATTATCATGCTAATTAGAATCCTAGGGAAGGGTAAATCACAGAAAAGATCAGAGAAATGACCAAGGGATGGAATACAACAAATAGGAGAAGAGAACCACATTACAGCTGTTTAAATGCCACAAAATACTTCATTTTGGAATTATAGTGACCAGATCTACTGAAGGTAGCTGTCTTACAGATAGATATAAATACAAAGTTTATTAAAACAATAGTCTTAGTAGAAATTGCCCTTCCTGGATGAAAATCCAAACACATCGTTGATTTTTTGGCTCAACTCCAATAAGTAATTTCTGTCATCAGAGGTTTGTTTTCCTATTAAATCTCCTCCCCGGTGCCCCTCAAGAAAAGCTGCCTTATTTTATTAATGGTTATTTTAAGTTGTAAATAACATTTATATAAAAGTTGTTGGCAAATTTAAATTAGCTTTTTAGGCAACCAGAGGAATTTAAATTATTAAAATTAGTTTTGTTTAGACTTGTCTCAAAATAATATAAATGTTAATGTCTAGTAATTTTTTAAGGTATGATGAAGTCAGTTTGAATGAATATACCTGCAATATGAACAACTTTTATCAGATTACACAAACCTTAAGCACCTAATAATGGGGGCTCTCTTAAACTCAATACATACTTTTGAATTGAAATTAAAACTTACTTGCAGTTCTGGCACACTTTGCATTCAGGACATTGCCAACCTGCACGTTTTAATGGAGTAACCGCTATATCCAGGCACATTCCATGATAGTGCTGACCACAAGTAGTACAAAAGAACTGATCTAAGAGGTCTCCCGGGCTGTCGCACACTGCACAGTTTGCATCTTCCTTTGCTATAATTAACAGTAAAACAATGAAATCGTTGTATAAGAATTTAATATTTTTTCTGACTTTACAGTTTAAAATCACTTGAAGGGAATTTACATGGTAAACCTTTCAGACATTTGAAGTTATCCACATTGAACTGATATCCAATCAGTATGAGGTCTCAATAAAAACACTACAGTGTATTTAATCTAAATTTAACCACATTAAATTTAATCATATAGTTTTGTAATTATTTGTGCCTATATCTACTTGCAATCATAAGCAGTTCTTATTGAATTTTATATTCCTAATGCCAATGATAATGCTGGGCACCTAGTTAATCTCAATATGTATTTGCTAGAAAGAACCAAACAAGAAAAATATCAGTTGAGGATGCTTTACAGTGTACAACAAATACTGTGTTTGGATGTTGAATATATTTTGAAATTACAAAATCAGGTAAGTCAAGAAACAAAATTAAGAAGTGTTAATACCAATTAGATTAAGATGCTTCTTAAGCATAAACAGACTATTTAAATCAAATAGTCAATTTTTTTATTACTGGAAAATGTCTTGTGTAGAACATTAAAGATAGAAACTACATTTTTAAACACAAATACATTACTTCATATACTAAATTTATGTTCCTCTTTATTAATTTCCAGTCATAAAAGCACTAAAATCCACATAATTACGGACATGATCTATCCCTAAAATGTGGACTAAAAGAAAATGTACTTTCTAACAGTTCTTTTACTATCTAAAACAAAAAATAAATGTTAGAATAAACTGCCTTGCCAAATACACAGTTGAACTCATTTGTATTATAAGAAGGAAAACAATACATTATAAAATCAAACCAATTTTAGATGATATATACAAATATGCCTATATCTAAACAAGTATCACAAAGGATATGAACCTTTTTTGTTCATTTGTTTTTTGAAGATTTGGCCAGTCCTATCTATTCTTCTTTGGCTAAAAGCACTTTCTACTTTCTTTCCCAGTTAAGCATCTTGGAACACAGTAATAATATATTCCTTTTACTCATACCAGGAGTCAGCAAACTTTTTCTGCAAAGGGTTGAATAGTAAATATTTTAGGCTTTGTGAGCCATAGCAGTCTCTGTACTACAGACTTTTTATTTTTATTTACAGTCCTTTAAAAATGTAAAAAATAATTCCTCCTTTGAGGGCAGTACAAAAACAGGCTCAGGAATTTGAACTGCAAGCTGGACCCCTGACTTACACTTCGAAGTCTGGCTCAGCACTCACCATCCCTATTTTGAAGAGGCTGCCAATGACCCTAGGAAATCCAATGGTTGGTTACTTTTTAGACCCAGCCTTATTCGCACTTGGCATCATTTACATTACTAGCCACTCCCACATTAAAATTTTCCTTTCTTTGGCTTCTGTGACAGCAACTTTCACCTCATTTCTCCCTAGGTTTCCCATACTTTCATCTCGTACACCTTTTTTGGCTTTTGTATGTCCACAATCCTAAATGCTGGAGTTCCTTGGGATTTCATCTGTTCTTTCTTTCTAATTCCCTGTGTGATCACATCGTATGTCATGTCATAAAATGCCGCCATGATTCCCAAATCTCTATTACTAGCCCCAGAATAAACCCCATACCTTTATTTTCAGGACTTACTTGAGCTCTACAACCATAAGTTCTACAAAAATTCAAATTCAACAGCTCTAAAATGAAACTTTAAAAAAAAAAAAAAAACCCAAACATCTTCCTTTTTTCTTAAGAATAGGAAACCTTGGCATCATTTTTGGCTCCTAACTCAGCCCTGACCAACACATCCAACCAGACACCAAATCTTACTTTCTATACATTATTCTTCCCTGTATTTGTACAGTTAGTTTCTCTTATTTTGTTTTGCTAATTGCAGCATCTTCTGAATGGAATCATTCCCCTTATGTTCCTGACCTCCTCTCCAAATCACCTTCTACACATCCAGAGCAATCTTTCAAACATGCAAATCCAATTGTTAAGCTCTGCTTAAATTACAAATCCACCAATACCTCCTTTTCACCTAAAAGAAAAAAAAATCATTATTTTCTAGTATGGGGCAAAAAGGCCTTTACCTTCCTTTCCAGCTGAATCTCAGAACCACCATTTCCTGATCACAGCAAGCAGCTGGCTGTGCACCTAGTGCACAACATGCTATTCAATGCCTGTCTTTTGTTCAACGCCTCTCTTTTGTCTTCTGTTCCCTCTGCTTGAAATTCTGTGCCCTTGTGCCCCCAGCCCATTCCAAAAAGGCCTTCAAAACTGCTCTGACATATTTCCTGAATACCTATTAGCACACCCGAATACCCATTTAGTTGTTGAATATTCCTTCCCCCATATGCTGAGAAGAAACTTCTATAGGCTGGGCCCAGTGGCTCACGCCTGTATTCCTAGCACTCTAGGAGGCCAAGGCAGGAGGATCACTTGAGGTCAGGAGTTCCATACTAGCCTGAGCAAGAGTGAGACTCCATCTCTACAAAAAATAGAAAAATTAGCCAGGCATAGTGGCATGCACCTGTAGTTTCAGCTACTTGGAAGGCTGAGGCAGGAGGATTGTTTGAGCCCAGGAGTTTGAGGTTGCAGTGAGCTAAGATCCTGCCACTGCACTCTAGCTGGGGTGACAGAGCAAAATTGTCTCAAAAAAAAAGAGAAGGAAAAAAAAGAAAAGAAAAGAAAGAAACTCTGTTATATAATCCATTAATCACAATACAATACCGTGAACCTTGAAGGACAGGGACTTGAATGTTGTCTTTTTAATTGTGTATCTCCAATTGCTTAACATGAATCAAGTATCATTAAATATATTTTTAATTAAGGACTTATTTCTAAAACTCACTATTAAATGGCTCTTTAGTTGATAGCTATTTAAAATAAATCATTAATCTAAAAATGGAAGTGCCAGAAGTTAATCCATTTTCTAGAGAAAGGACATAATAGGGTAAATTATTTTCTTAATACTAAAAGAATGCCACTATTTACCATTTCAAAATATATACATTTAAAAATTAATCTTTGTTTTTTGCCCACTAGAAAAACTTTTAGAAATTGGGGAAAATACTTAGCTAATTATCAGATATTCAATTCACCTTTGT
>NW_012153618.1:426397-428101 GCF_000956105.1 Propithecus coquereli | reverse complement strand
GGTTTCCAGCAATTCCTTAATGAAAATCCTGTCAAGTTATTTGATGACTATGAATCATTGGTAATAAACTAGTCAAAGAAAAACATCCATGTAATACATAAAGTCCAAAAAATTCACTATGCAGTATGTAAAAAACAATAATAGAAAAAAGTACTACACAAAAAGAAATGAGATTGGTTCCAAACTTCTGCCCAGTCAGGGAAAAGATACATGGAGAAATACTCAAACAGCCTTTTGGAGGTTATGTATAAGATGATGATATTACTGGACAGCTTTGCTGTCACATTGGAAATAAGTATATACACATACATATATCTTTGTAAGCCACAGAGACATTAAGTTTGAAGCAATAATCAACTAAGTGAAATTTTTCTTTAAGCAGTTGGAAAAGCAGAATGAGACTGTTTGAAACACTAAAGCTGAAAGTAATTTAAGAGAGGACAGGAGTAAAATCCAGATCTATTTAGCTCCAAAGTTCAGGCTCGCGAGAACTAATCAATATTGACTCCTAAGCAAACTTTACTACTAGTCAATGAAGGTGAATATCTGAGTAAACACAAAAGTAGAAAGGAAAGTACCAACAGAGGCATAGAATTTAGAAGCTAAATGAAATAGGGGGAACAAGGTTCTTGTGGCAGAAGTGTGGGAGAAACAGAAGGATAATCTTTGGAGAAGATCACTGCCTAAGTGACAGCTGTGAAAACAGAAGAGATAAAGGAAAAGACAAAAACATTGAGCTTAAATTAGAAGGGAGCTTATCATAGATCCTTAAACTTGGTCAAATTGGAACGTGAAAGTACTGCTTAAAAGTCCAGACAACACATAAAAATAAAAGTGCAACAAAAGTCAAACTGCTGTCATACAGTATCAATTTAAGAAAGACCAAATTAGCACAGCTTTCTAACTTTCATCAATATTATAAGACCTATCATCTGCCCGTTCTCACAACTGTGCAGTATACTTTACTTTTTCGTTCTAGAAATAAAAAGTAAAGCATGGATAGCATCCGAAGAGGATGGTCCATATAGTTGGCAGATAGATAAGAAAGAAATTTCAGAGGATTGAGAGATTTCAGGGTATCAGAAAAGGAGCAGGGCTCAGCATCAAGAGATACAAACATAACCAAGGAAAGGAGGCTGGAGGTCAAACTTAAGCGAAGTAAAAGGAGTTAAAACTAAGTGATGAGAGTAAATACATTGAGGAATAGGGGGTGGATTAAGATATATAGCATTCCCATGTCTAAACCCTGCAAAGATTTACTTCCCTTTGCTGACTAATATCCGAACTCCTTCTTTTGTTTACAAGGCCTCTGTGATACAGCCTTTGTTCACCCTGATGTTGTATCTGCTATCCATCTAGTAGACTATTACGTTTCAAGTACAATGACTGTTGATGAATCACGACAAGCTCATTTTTCAAGGTCTGTGTCATAGTTGTTGCCTCTCCCTGGAATATTCTTTCCTCTGATCTTGCATGGCTGGCTCCTTTTAGCTTTCCTACTCAGGAAGTATGTCTGGTTATGTCTCCTAGATGGATATTTAGTGTTAAATTTCCAGACAAGGTTAGTGTATACTTGTATCATCATGAAAATAATGCTGGAGCCATGACCATTTACCTATGACAGAGCACCCTAAAATTATTTTCTGATGAAAATCATGGCCTTGTTCACAGATACTCTATTTGGTAGGATTTCTTTCTAATGTG
>NW_012153618.1:423859-425992 GCF_000956105.1 Propithecus coquereli | reverse complement strand
TTTAAGATCCCCAAGGAACAGAATTTCATCGGCTGGGCTTTGGTTTTATACTACTGGCTTAGTCTGAGAGCTGTTGTAAGAAACGGCCCTGTGGGATTGGTTTTTTTATATTACAAAGGCTATTTTAAGATAATTTTTCACAGCAGTATGTAGTGTCAACTCACCCTCTAGTCTCAGTATCAAGTGAATTCTTGTTATATGTACTACAAATAAGGTTAAGTGTTCATATTTCCTTCTTTGTGTTGACTACTGAAAAGGTCCGGGGCCAAATCTGTGGTTATGTCTGGGAAGTATACATTTTGGGCATCAGGCTCACCATTACCTTAATATTTATCCTATCTGTATTTTCCATGGCCAGATTTCCTTACTTAGTTTTAGATTTATTTTCCTATTGTTCACGTATTTTTATGACTTTCTCCCTAAGTCTATTGTAGAACAAGGCATAGTACCAACAATTTTAGTAGATCTTTTAGCTTTATGTTGCCAGCATGAACCTTTTACTAAATGAGAAAGTGACGCAAATTATCTCAGTTCTTGCAGTTCATTATTTTACAAACTGATTCATTGATCACCAACATATAACTGAGGGCATACTTTATTAGAACACAGCTATCAGTAGAAAGTAGCACTGTCATTAAGTAATAAAATTTCTAACATTAGAACCACATTCATATAAAAGTTTCCATGTTGTTTACTGAAGTCTAAAGCATGACTGAATACAAAAGGCTGAATAAAATTCAGATCCTTATACACAAAATTGCTTTATTTGGTTGGCAAAGTATATTTACTATATCACCCAGAACATAATCAACTCTGATAACTGACATCTTAGTTTATGAACCTACTGAAGTAATTCAGTACATAAATAACACCCATAACAACTGCTGTGCATGAATATTCTTTTTCTCTCAGATTTAAGAGTGTGTAATCTAAAACATTTTTAAAACTTTAAATCCCTTACTAGCCTAAATACAATTTGAAAGTTCACTTGTCTTACCTATAATTTATGTCTGTATAGTTACTAAGGGCAATATATGATTACATATGTGGAGACAAAATAAATTTAAAAATGAAATTATGGTACTCAACAAAGATAAAAAGTAATGATCATGTAGACTAACTGCATTTGAGATTACTTTAGTTTAAGCTTGGGGTAGCTATATTTATGTTCCACAGACCTGGAAAAGACAGGAAAAAAGCCTTTATCAACATTGCTAAGAAGCAAGTAAAAGCTTACAATTAGATAACTAAGAGATGACATAATAAAACTGAATAAAACATCATGGACATTCCACAATGAGACTGGAAATTCAATTTACCAGGAGAAAAAAGATCCCAAAACATACATGCTCACTGGAAATACATATAGTACCAAAAAAAAAGGGAAAAAAAGATCTCTGTTTAATGATAAAGATGGTAAAGAATAATAATTTCCTATACAACATACATTTCAAACATTTAAACATTTTCATTGAATTATAAAATACTGTTTGGAAAAGAAAGAAAAAAAGCATGACTGCAGGTTACAGATAACCAAGATAGATGGATCATGAAAAAGCACTAACAGAGATTGCTGTCATGACTGTCACGGCTACACAATTTCTAAGATGTTCAGAAGTGTTTGGTGTTCCTATAAATGTACATCCTGAAGTGACACCTGAGTGAAGCATCCTCTAATTCTCCAAGAGGGTGGCTTTTTAGTGTAAAAGATACCGAATACTATTTAACTTTTTAATGAATTACTTTATAGTACATATTAGAAACACTGGATACTTACTATTTCTATCTTTCTACAGTGGTAAAAAAATGTTTTAAATAAGAATAAAAAACATGCAAACTATTTTTGATTTTCTGAGATAATTTTTTGGATTTAACTTCAATAAAATTGTTGATAACAGGCCGGGCGCAGTGGCTCATGCCTGTAATTCTAATACTCTGGGAGCCGAGGCAGGAGGATCACTTGAGGTTAGGAGCTCAAGACCAGCCTAAGCAAGAGAGAGACCCCATCTCTACTAAAAATAGAAAAAATTAGCTGGGCATGGTGGCGCATGCCTGTAGTCCCAGTTACTTGCAAGGCTAGGAAAGGAAGATTGCTTGAGCCCAGGAATTTGAGGTTGCTGTGAGTTAGGCAAA
>NW_012153618.1:420296-422985 GCF_000956105.1 Propithecus coquereli | reverse complement strand
GATTATATATTATTTATAAAACCTATTACTATTTTTACCTTGCCTAAAATATAATATGAAATAAACTAGCCAATCATAAAATAAGTTAATGGAGGACATACATGGTTAAAGGCACCCATAAAAATCTACATAATTCATTGTAGCAATTAGTTTCAAATTTCTTTACTAAAGCTGGAATGGGGAAAAAATTAAGTCATCTGGGTATTTTTTTTTTCTGTGTCAACCTGCCTCTATTCTCTTGCACATGGTAAAAAAAAAAGAAATAAGCTCTAAAGAAGCAGGGGAAGTTTAGGGCAAGTGAATGCATAAGAAGTCAGTATGAATTATCTAAAATGCTACGTTTACTTAGTCAGCTTTCCCTTAGAATGATTAATAAACCCTTCCTCAACCTCCCCAGCCCATGTTCAGTACCATTTTTTTTTGTGGAGCCTTTGATGGGTGGCTCTGCACCACATACAGTATAAAATCTCTCTGTACGAGGTGCCTAACTGTCTAACTTACTGTACATACTTCTGTTTTAGCTTATGCCATAACACGGCATTTTTCATTCTAGTCCAAGATCCTTGACTAGAGGCACCATATTGTACTATCTTTGGAACTGCAGCACCAGTAATGCTGCTTGACATAGAAAAGCCCTAATAAGCAGGTATTCGTATTTACACATACTAAATGGACTTCACTTTTGGTAATCTTGTTTGTAAGTATGGTTCATCAATTGCTAGCTGAAACAAATGGAGCCTCAGGTAACAGAGACCACCAAACTTTGCTAACATTACTGTGAATATCTTCACATGTTAATACCCTGATTCTATATTCTGGTAATCAATCAGAGAATATAATAGTTTTACAATTATAACTGTTTAATGTTTTATGTGTAAACTATAATTGTTTAATGTTTTATGTGTAAATCTACATAAGATATCACATACCATCAAAATCTTCCTCATTATCATCAGTCCATGGCACCCAACCCACATAAAAAAGTTTAGTGACTCTTGGTGTATCAACACATTTTGAGTCCAAGTCAACAGACCACTGTACCTTCTAAGTAACTCAAAACACACTAATTATATTTGTGACACTTTAATTTTATATAATGTTCACAATTCCACAGACTAATACACATTTTAGTTCTACATTTCTACTCAAGGGTATTATTGCATTAGAAAGAAAAAATAAATAGAGCCTATTTCTCTTCATTGATAAAGTATAATAACCAGCTTTTACAAAACGGGTTCTATTTTTATATCATAACTTCTAAGAGTATCTAAATATGTTTAGTGTATTAATAGAATCCAGAATTAACCACAAGTGTAACACCTGGGTAGTCTAAGTGTCTTACTGGAAAGGCCAAGAAAATGTCAAGGGGAGAAGTGCAATCAGTCTATTGAAAATATTATGTAATAACTCATTAACATAACAAAATAATTTCTGCTAAACTGTTAAAATCTAGGATCTTCTATTTTGATACCATATGGCAAGCTGTGCAGAAGCCTTTAGCACTAAAAATAATTTTGGCAGATAAAACAGAATGCGTTTCATTTAAGTGAATAAGGAAAAAATAACTTATTGATCATTTTTCCAATGTCTATTTCATTTTAGAAACACCAATATGTTCTCTTAATCATTTCTGCAATGAAAAAATTACATGACATTAGTTAAAAAGGGAAGGAAATAAATACTGCATTTAAGAGAACCCTTCAGACCCATCTGTTACAATTACACAGATATTGAAGAACATGTGGCCTTAAAATAAAATGTATAGTATATACATAAGTTGGAATGTATCTTCCTAAACCAAATAAAAAGTATTGATAAAAATGTGGAAAATATGAAAGAATGAATTTCCACAGAAGCTTCCCTAATGTCAGCACTCTGATATACATCAGAAACCAAACAAGTTATAATAATGTAATACATAAGTAACAATTACAAAGCTAATTAATATTTTGGGGAGATAAGGTGATTAGCTCTTAAATGATATACCAACCAATTTATTTGAATATTTAAAATTCCTAGAACAGAATTTTATTTTTCTCTACTTCTGTTAATCATTAAAGAAAAGAGAAGGAGAAGTGTTATAATATTTTTTGACATTAATCAAAGAGCACATTAAAAAAACTCAATGAGACCTCGTATTACCAATTTTAAGAGTAAGTCTGAGGTACTTCCAAAACTTTTATTTAATAGACTGAAATAAAAAAGAATCTCTCAAAATAAATCTATAATACAAAACAGAATCAACAAAACTTCAGAGATTAAAGTTGTATCATGAAATAACAAGAAGTTAAAGGATATTCCACAGCTAAGTCAATTAATTATCTAGTATTTATTCTGTATCAACAATGGCAATAGTTTTAGGCTATGTGCTCTAGGAAATATCAAGTATTATAAGATTTTCCACACTCCAAAATTGTTTTTAACCTTTATCAATCTTTCTGTATTCTTAGTCAGCTAGGATTCTCTCACAATGCAATAATGAGCGAAGGTGGCAAGTTAAGAGAAAAAGGTAAAAATGACAAGGAAATTTGATCCAGAAGGTCCAATACTTGTTTAATAGGAGTACCAGGACCGGGGGCGGTGGCTCACGCCTGTAATCCTAGCTCTCTGGAAGGCCGAGGCGGGCGGATCGTTTGAGCTCAGGAGTTCAAAACCAGCCTGAGCAAGAGCGAGACCCCGTCTCTACTAA
>NW_012153618.1:409919-419256 GCF_000956105.1 Propithecus coquereli | reverse complement strand
ATATATGCACATATATATGCATACGTATTCACAAGGCACACACATACATACAATTCAAAAATAAAGAGCTGGTGGTAAAAACCACAAACAAAAACTATCCCCAAAATGCCAGTATAACAATAGTAATTGCAAAGAAAAATAGAATTCAAACTAAAAAGCAGTGAACAAGTCAACGATAATAGTTTACATTAACATAAATCTTATGTTATAGTGCAAATTCCAAAAAAGCAGCAACAGTCATTAAGATTTATATACCTAATAAGTATTTTTTAACACATAAAAAGTAAAACTCAGTAAAAATGCATGCATAGATTAGACTTTAACACAGCTCTCAAATCAAGATAGTAAGTAGATATGACATAAAAATAAAGAGCTTAGTAATAATGATCAGATTTGATTCAAAGTGACACATAGATACACAAAGATCTCTGTATTCCAAAAATAAAGAATATATATTCCAGGCAGATATGGTGGTTCACGCCTGTAACCCCAGCACTTTGGCAGGCTCAGGTGGGAGAATCCCTAAAGGCCAGGAGTTCAAGACGAGCCTGAGCAACATAGGGAGACCTCACTCTTACAAAAAATAGAAAAAATAATCGGGCATGGTGGCATGAGCCTGTAGTCCAAGCTACTCGGGAGGCTGAGACCGGAGGATCATTTGAGCCCAGAATTTGAGGTTAACAGCGAGCTATGATAACACCACTGCACTCTAACCCGGGCAACACAGTGAGACCCAGTCTCAAATAAATAAATAAATTCTGTTCAAATGTATATAGAATTATTTGAAAAGCTCACCATACAATGTCATAAAAAAAAAAGTCCACATATTTTAAAAAGCAGACTATTCTAGGCCAAATTCAATAAAAGCAGATACGTCCTTGGGCCTAATACAAGAATTAGAAGGCTGGGCGTGGTGGCTCACACCTGTAATCCTAGCTCTCTGGGAGGCCAAGGCGGGTGGATTGTTTGAGCTCAGGAGTTCAAAACCAGCCTGAGTAAGAGCGAGACCCCGTCTCTACTAAAAATAGAAAGAAATTAATTGGACAACTAAAAATATATAGAAAAAACTAGCCGAGCATGGTGGCGCATGCCTGTAGTCCCTGCTACCCGGGAGGCTGAGGCAGGAGGATGGCTTGAGCCCAGGAGTTTGAGGTTGCTGTGAGCTAGGCTGACGCCACGGCACTCTAGCCCGGGCAACATAGTGAGACTCTGTCTCAAAAAAAAAAAAAAGAATTAGAAATTCACAATATAAACTCCCCCCCCATCTATTCACTACAAAAATTTAAATTCCTTTCTATGTAACAGCAGAATTTTTCTGAATCGAAAAGAAAAATCATGAATTATTTGATTAAGAAAGGTCAAAATCTCTGAGATGTGGCAAATGTGGTTTTCAGAGGAAAAAAATATAGCTTGAAAAATGCAAAACCGTAAGACCAAAGAATAAAAATAAATGAAGCTAGATTTAAAAATTAAAGCCAGTAAGAATAAACACATAATCCATCAGATTAGCCATCTAAGGAAGTAAACCCACCCTAATACTGTGTTTAGGAAAATGTGATTAATGAGATTCAGGTGTTTAAGTTTCTATCAAAAGAACAAACGTTTGCTTTAAAAACTGAAATAAAACTGCTTGAAGTAAAACCAAATCTATCAATCATTTTGTATATGAATTGACCTAAAGTAATGAATATCTTGATGGCTGACTTATTGTTGTTGTTCTGGCCCAGTTAATTATTCTTGTTTGCACACCATTAAACATACATTTCTGATTGAAATATCTGCTAAAAAAAATTAAATAACATCACAATATCAAAATGGAGACTGATAAACTAAGAATAGGATTTTTTTTCCTGCCAGTATCTTTCCTTTCTGACTCATCCTCCTCACTGCTGCCACCATAATCTTTCTAAAGGAATCCCTGATACATTCGGGATCAGACCCAAACTCCTCAAATATGGAACTGGTGGTAGGCAGAATTCTAAAATACCTAAACACCACTCCTTGCCCCCAAGATTTCCCACCCTAACACAGAATATCATGCCAGAGATTATGCTATATTAGATGGCAAAGGGATTTTACAGATGTGATTAAGGATACTAATCAAATGACTGTGAATTAACGAAAAGGGAGTTTCGCCTAATCTAATCATGGAATCTCTTTACCTTCTCTAGCTGGTAACAGAAGGGGATGTCAGATTCACAGCAAGTGAATAATTTAATGCACTGTTGTTGTTCTTAAAGATAGAAGGAACCAGAAGCAAGGATTAAGGAGTGGCCTCTAGGAACTGACAGGGACCAGGGCAACGGCCAGTAAGGAGACCTAGGCCCTACAACTGCACAGAACTGAATTTCTCCCCAGAGTTTACAGCATGGCAACATCCTGATTTGAGCCTTGTGAGACCTTAAACAGAGACCACGGTTGATTGGGCCTGCCCAGACCTCTCACCTGAGTAAACCAGGTGCTATTTTAAGCCATTAAGTTTATGGTAATTTGTTATACAACAACAGATAACAAATAGAGCATTTCAAGGCCCTCCAGGCTTTGGTTTCTCCCAAATCACTATTATATTTTTAAGGATTTTTTTTTACATGATACTTACATTATACAATATCTTAACACTATGAAATAAAAATGGTAAATATTTTAAACCCCAGCTCGGAAATGAGTAAGTAGAATCTCAGAGAGATTTTCCTAAAATAAAATAGGAAAATAAACATTCTGAGTCCACAAAAGTGCCCTCTACCTGTTGGGTAAAAGAAATAGTAATTTCACTAATTGTAACAACATACATAAATTAGAAATCCTGAAGAAATAGGCCACTAATAGTTGTCATCTTTAACATAACCATAAATAAAAACATGAATAAATCTGGCTACATAAAAATTTATGTCTTTTATATGAAGACACATCTCAGAGAAAATAAAATGACAAAAAACAGAATTAACCTCCAATTTGAATTACAAATATCTAGTATCCTGGATATGTAAAAATAAAGCTTAGAAGTTATAAAAATGAGTAGAATTTAAAAACAGAAAATGACACTTTATAGAAGTTCATAATTTAAAGAAAACACAAAGTTAGCCAATAAAATATGCATAATATGCAGGATTTAGTGAGTATAAGTACTTGCCAGCAACTGGGCCAAGTAGTTTACAAGAATTACCTTATTCAAGTGTAACAACCACCATTTTAGACAGATGTCATTACTGTTTCTCATTTTACAAAGGAGGCACCAGAGAGGCTAAATTCCTTGCCCAAGCTCATAGTCAGGAAGTGAAAGAGGAATTGAACTCAAAGAGTTCATAATTAGTTAGATACAAGAAATAAAGGCAAATTCTAATAATTGACTATAGAAATATACTGAGTACTTTGTCTTGGTTACATAATATCTTTCATTCAGGTGGTAAGAAAATAAGGCAGCCGCTTATGGATTAGAATCCATAAAATATTAATTTTCAGTGCCTACCAAAAGGCCTGTATTGCAATGTTTATAAAATACAATTTATAATAGCCACAAACTGAAACCCCCCCTGAAATGTCCAACTGTAAATTAGATTAATTAAGGTACTGTCAGAATATTATGTGTCAATGAGAATAAATGAACAACTGCACGCAACAATTTGGATAAACCACACAACTATACATATGAAAGAAGATAGAGAAAATAGTACTTATTGCAGTCCAATTTTACAAAGCACAAAAACAGGCAAGACTAATCTATGTTGTTAGCAATGATGATAGTGCTTGCTCTTGGCAAGTTAGGAGTAGTGACCAAAAGGAAGCTTACATGGAATTTCTGAGGTCCTGCTATTATTTATTTCCTGATCTGATTTTAGTCTACGGGTACTGATATTTGGAGTATTCTTAGAAATGCACGTTCTAAGTGCATTTTTTTATACATATGTATTATTTCTCGGTAAGCAGTTTTTTAGGGAAAAAAGTTTAGAAAATTAAGAGAATTTTAGATAAAGACTCAATGTTTAATGAAAAATATTTGTCCATTTCTTTCTCACATGAAATTCTGTATCAATACTAGTATCCTACCTGATGTCTCCCTAATTGCAGGTTAAGATTTCTTATTCTTCTCGAATAACACCGTATATTAAGATGATATTAACTGAGAGAAGCATATAGACGAATGCACTGTACGTACGATTCCAAGATATTTGCCCTTACCCAAAAAAAGAAAAGGGATACACATAACTTCCACACAACCCATCTTTTTTTGTTATTCCTAAAAGTACAAAGTGCAGACTCTTATATGATTCATACTGTGTACAATATGTTTTATTGTTTGAAAATTAGGGGTTTTAAATTGAAACATTAAACGTAAGTTGATTTAACATGATTTTAAAGTTAATAAGAAAACACTGCATATTATAGAAGGGTTAAAAACTCAGAAATGGGGAAAGAATTGAAATTCTTTCATATGCCAACAAATAAACAAAGACATAGTAAGATTAAAGGTAATTGGATACATTTAAATCAAGTCCTTCAAGTACATAAGAACAGACATATTTGCACTCTTTTGAATCCAAAACCTTGGTGTAGTTTTACTTCAAATTTAAAACTAACAGAAGAATGCTCATCTTCCTAAAAGACTTCAACAATAGTACAAAAACTTCTATACACAGATAAAATGAGTTTATCTAACCAGAAATTACATGTGTGAAAATCTAGTGCATATATCTCCACATGGAATCAATGCAAGCAAACCAGATTCTGGTTGTAATACAACTTTAGTGACCACATTGTTTGTGGTTTTCCACTTGTTTGATAAAGAGAAATGATGGAGCCGACTTCTAGTATTCTCCATTGACAAAATGCTACTTAGCAAGCAAGAACTATTAGCAAAAATCATCATCACAGAAGGACTATCAATAAAAATATTAATGATATACATTAACATGATTATAACTGCTGAATTACGTATCAAGAGTATTTGTACAGCCATGGCAAATAACTCAAGTATCTATTACATCACTAGGGGATTCAAAAAACGATAGCAAAAAGCAATGATAATTTTAAATTTCACTACTGATCTACTGGCTGAATATTTAATACTAGTACAGTTACTTTGTATTACTTTTAAATTTACAGAAACAATCTTTTCTTTTTCCATTAATGACTTTTCCAATTACAGAAATGATTAATTAAATTAACTGAAATTAAAGCAAAAGATATGGCCAGGTGCAGTAGCTCAGGCCTGTAATCCTAGCACTCTGGGAGGCCGAGGCAGGAGGATTGCTTGAGGTCAGTAAGACCAGCCTGAGCAAGAGTGAGACCCCATCTCTACCAAAAAATAGAAAAAAAATTAGCCAAGTGTGTTGGTGCGTGCCTTTACTCCCAGCTACTTAGGAGGCTGAGACAGAAGGATTGCTGGAGCCCAGGAGTTTGAGGTTGCAGTGAGCTATGATGATGCCATTGCACTCTAGCCTGGGTAACAGAGCTGAGAGTCTGTCTCAAAAACAACAATAACAACAAAAAAGATACAATTATAGTTTGGGTATAGGAATAAAAATTTTTTAAAGGTATGTTATAAAGTGTTATTAAATTGAAAAGCATCAATATGAACTCATGATTTTAAATAATAAATCTTTTCTGTGTTTGGTTTTGGTATAAGGATAAACAAATAAATCAAAGGAACATAATAACAAACACAGAAATAGACTTACCTTTCCACATTCAATTAATTTATGACCAAAGGGCCAAGATAATTTAAGGGAGCAACTGATAATCTTTTTAAAATGATGCAGGGACAACTAAATATCCAAATGGAAAACAAAGAACCTTGAATCTTATCTCATATTCTCACGCCATGTATGTTATTTAGCTATAAAATGGCTAAATACCTAAAGGTAACCTTGGGGTAGGCAAAGTTTTCTTTTTTTTAAATAAGGCACAAAGAGAATGATCCAAAAGAGAAAAAATAGACTGAAAAATTAACAAATGACAAACTTCATCAAAATTAAACCCTCTGCTCTCAAATAAACACTGCTGAGAAAATGAAAACAAGTCACAGATGAGGCAAAAACATTTGCAAAATATCTCTCTAACAAATGACTTCTGTGAATAATATACAAAGAAATCTTATAACTCAATAAAACAAATCAATGGAAAAAGATGCAGCAGACACAAAATATTTGAACATACACATACACAGATATACACATGTCAAATAAATATACAAAAAGATGCTCAATTTAATAAGTCACTAGGGAATCAAACCCACAATGAGGTATCACTAAATACCAACCAGATGGCTAAAATTTAGAAACACTGACAATATCCAGGGGCTGGGAACAATATACAGCAAATGGAGCTCTCTTATCTTGCTAACAGAAATGGAAATGTATACAGACACTTTTTAAGAAACAGAGAACTGTTTTCCAAAGTTAAGCATATTATTTCCAACAAGTCAACAATTCCAGTGCTAGGTATTTACCCAGGAAACCTGAAAAGATACATCCACACACATCCACACAAAAAATGTTACATAAATGTTCATAGCAGTTTTACATACTAGGCAAAAATTGGAAGAAACTTAACTGTCACCGGTGGATAATCTCAAAACCATTATGCTAAGTAACAAAGCTAGACAAAAAAGATTATGGTATGATTCCATTCATGTATCAGTACAAAAAAGACCAATAACTTGCTCCCAGAGCTGGAGTGGTAGGAGGGAACTGGCTTCAAAGGGGCAGGAGAGAACTTCTGGGGTGAAGGAAATATTCTGTATCTTGACTGTGATGGTACATGACCACATATATTTGTCAAAACACATTCAACATACACTTAGAAGTGGCGAATTTTACTCTACATAAAATATACCTTAACAAAACAATGACTCTCACACAGAAAATATTTATTTATTTATTGGGTAATGACAAAAGAGGCTAATCTGAGAATAATTTTCCTGAAGATTAAACTTATTAAATCTGAATAAAACATAAAAGCTAATTACTTGAAGTTACTTGTACATAACCAAAAACAGGCTGGAAAGGGAGGACACATGACCCTTATGAAAAGGGAATATCATTGGTTAAAATTTATATTTCAGCGAATTTTCAGCTAAGGACATTTCCTAATGTGCATGAAGAGAAAAAGTGGTACTAGACCTCAAACACAACGCTTCAATCTTACTGGAGTGAGAAGACAAAGTTCAACAATGCTAGAAAAGTGGAAACGGAGGGGATCCATGAAAAGACGGAGTGAAAGAGAAGGGAGTCCAATCATTTGAATTAACTCTCAAATCATTGTTACACCCCTAAAATGTACATTCACAAAGGGAAGGGAAGGAGCTCAAGGGAAAGCAGAAACTAAACTGCTGAAAGAACTGAGTAGAGATGTTGCCAACAACTGGAATTATGATATAGTTTGGAGTATAAATCCAGCCATAATAAAAACCTCCTAGAACAAAGCCTGACATTGAACAGAACAAAATAATAGAATCCAGTATCTACACCTACTATCTAAAATGTTCAGTGTACAATAAAAAATTATTAGACATGTGGGAGAAAACACTGGAAAATGAGACAACAAAATGGAAAAATGTTCAATGGAAAATGAGAAAATGAACAAAGATTTTAAAGCAGCTATTTAAAACATGTTCAACAACACACAGGAAGAGCTGGTCAGAGCAACCAGCAGCAGAGTAATAGGAGACATGAAGATCACAAAGGAAAACAAAGTGGGAATTCTACAACTAAGAAGTACAGTCATTTAAATTAAAATTTCAGTGAATGGGCTTAATAAGAAATTGGATATGGCAGAAAAAATGGTCTGTCACCTTGAAAATAAATGAATAGCGTATCCATTCTGAGGAAATAAAAAAACACTGGGAAAAAAATGAACAGGGCCTCAGTAATCTATGGGACAACATCAAATGCACTAACATGCATGTAATTAGAGTTGCAAAGGAAAACGAGAGAGAAAATGGGACAGAATAAAAATAAGAAATAAAGGTCAAACTTTTCACAAATTTGGTGAAAAATATCAACTTACAGTTTCAAGAAGCTCAGCAAACCCCAAGCAGGATGAATATAAAGAAAACCACACCTAGGCACATCATAGTCAGACTGCTGAAAACCAAAGATAAAGAAAAAATCCTGAAAGCAGCCAGCAAATATCAAAACATTATATACATGGGAATAATGATACTATTGACACCATACTTGACATCTCATCAGAAACAATAAAGACAGGAAACAATGCAACATCTTTTAAATGCTAAAAGAAGAAAAACATGTCAACCCAGAACTCTATGTTCAGGGGAGAAAAGTCAAAAATGAATGCAGAATTCCACTTCCAGGCAAAATGGAGGAGATGCACTATTCCCTATTTTTTCCACTAAGTACAGCTAAAAATATTTGGTCATGATACATAAGACAAACATATAAAGACAATAAAAGGTAGAGGGAGGACAATCCAACTAGGGCCTAAAGTGTTGAGGAACAAAAGAGTATGAATTCCCTAAGTTTCCTTTCCAACCCATGTATACATGAAGAGATGCCAGAGAAGCTGACATGACTCAGAAACGACAGTTACACACGAAAGCCCAAGAAGAGCCTGCCGTCTCTAGTCAAAGGAGCAGGAAAGTGGCAGGCTAGCAAGACAAAAAACCAGTAGACAAAAACCAACCAATCTGAGCCAATTACTACAGAAAAAGCTCAAGTCCCACAACCACTGGAAAGACTGAATAAGAGAACCTAGAAATCCACTCCCCACCTATACTCACAGACTGAGCAATATCAAAAAAGGCCAGGTGGAGAGCCAAGACATTCACACCCACGGGGCAGTAACGTGGCTTCTGCCCTCCGCAGCGTCAGTGGAGAGAGCCTGGAAGTCATCACCAAGTGGGTTCTCCTACCCCTCCCCACAGGGGGGCTACAGAAGAGGCCAACTGGAGAAAAGAAAAAGCGCTGCCCAGTGGTATTGTGCCCACTCCTCCACCCCAGTGTCAGTGGAGGCCAAGTGAAAGGTGAAAAGCAGGAATTCTTGAAACCAGCGTGGTTTCCACAGAGGCATAGAGGAGAGTCTAGATTTATACTCCTGCTGAGCATTCACTAGGTGTCCTTCCCCATCAATGAACCAACGAAAGCCTATTTTGGAACTAGAATTTACACACATACCTGGCAGTAATAAGGCAGTGCCCCCTTTATCCCAAAAGCAAAGTTTCAGACAAGTCCTGCTAAAAAGGGAGATTTAAATACAGAGTTTTATAAAATAATAATTAAAATGTAAAGGGTTCAATAAAAAATAACTTGCCCTACCAAACTAAAAGACAGGAAAATCTCAACAGAAATGAAGACAATTAACAAATGCAAACACCGAGAAT
>NW_012153618.1:403018-408039 GCF_000956105.1 Propithecus coquereli | reverse complement strand
AAAAAAAAAAAAAGTTCATTGATAGGACTGCAGAATTCACATTCGACCATTTAATAAACTACCACTTTTCAAGTTTTGGTGTAGCATCAAAAAGGAATATTCATAATTTTAGAATGCATATTAAAATTCTTTTTTTTTCCTAGTATGTGTCTTTGTGAGACTGGATTTTCTTCATATACTTCAATCAAAACAATTGTCTGTTATTTCAACACACTGAATATAGAAGCAGATATGAGATTTCAGCTGTCTTACATTAAGCCAGATATTAATGTTTCAAAATAAGAGGATAAAGATGTCCTGAGACCAAAAGGTTTGAGAACATTGGGTTATTAAGGTATGTAAAAAGGAGTGGAACTCTTGGGTCTTAAGGTAGGTGGTCAGTTCAACTTTACTAGATAACTACAATCTGTTTTTCCCAAGTGACTGCTCCAATTTTCACTCTTTCACCAGTTAAGTAAAAGAGTTCCCACTGATCCAAATCCAGGCCTATACTTAATACATTCAGACTTAATTTTTGCTTATCTGATAAGTATGTAATACTATCTCACTGCAGTTTCAAATGTGCAATTCATAATTACTAACAGGACTGTGAACCTTTTCATACGTTCACTGGACATTTAGATTGTCTCTTTCGTACAATGCGAGTTCAGGTGTCCTGCCCATTTGTATATTAGCTTGTCTTTTCTTGTTGATTTGTAATTGTTTAATATATTTTAGAATCTATTCCTCTTCTTGGCCATATTTGTTGCCATTATGTTCTTCCTCTCTAGGGTTTATGATTTCATTATGATATCCTTCATTAACAGAAGTAATTTTTTAATGTAGCTGAATTCAATATTTTCCTTTACATTCAGTGCTTTTTGTGTCTTAAGAATTCCAATGCAAACATATTCTCCTGCATTATCTTTTTTAAAGTTTATGATTTTAGGCAAAAATACAAAGGGCCAAAAGGAATCTGAAGACATTTTCCTATTGTTTGTTCTTTCTCTTGATTTTCAATGGTTTGTTCTCATCTTTTAGTATGTCTGGTAATTTCTAAGTTATCACTGAATTTTGTTTTTGAAAAATTACAGAAATATTTTGAGACACTAGGTGATGCTATTTTCCAGACGTGATATATTTTTTTCCCTTCAGATAGGAACTTAGGTTAGAGAAGATCATTTTAATTCAATCTACACATGAGCTGGTTTGAAGCTGAGTTTCAAGACTTTGTGGAGACAGATTTTTTTTTCCTGTTTTCCTTTATTTCAAGGGGATAGCCCAAGAATCAGCAAACTTTTGCTGAAAAGGGCCAGATAAAAAATATTACAGGCTTTGTGGAACAAGAGGCAAAACCAAAGACATTATGCAGGGTACATACCTAACAAGAGAGAAAATGACTTTCTACAAATTTTTTGATAATTATTCAAAATATGATAGTAGTGATATAATTTTTTTGTAATACAGGTCTACTAATGAAAAGAATGGAAACTGGAGGGGGGAATAACACTGCACTTAATTGGGGTTCCAAGCTATTTTTCACAATCATCGAAATTGATTGTAAATGTTCATTTGTTCATTCTGAGAAATGAGATTTTATATATCCATCTTTGAAGATATTTTTCACACAGAGGTCCTGCAAATACTGGTATCAATCAACAAGCATGTATTTTTAACTGAGCATATTCATCTTTGATAGGTTTTTATAAAATTATATTAGAATCTTCCCTTGATCTTTGCCTTTTAGCATGTCATTATATTGCATTCAATTAAAGGATAAGTTGAAGCTCCTGAATTACGGAGTCAAATGGATTTTGAAATATGGACATTTCCATGGTACTTCCCTCAAGGTCCAAAAATTACTACAAGAACTATAACTTGAGCTTGGAAAATATTTCTGCAGCAAATTTATATGGGAATGAAGATGATGGTTTTTATTTTAACTTCTGACAGCTTGAAAAGTATATAAAAGCAACTTGCCATTACTTGTGATGCAGACAACACTAGTTGTTGTAGAAATTACACTGCCACGGTCTAAGTTTCACATATACTAGTACTTTGCTTTATAATTTTAGGTTGAATTTGGTCCAAAATATGATCAAATCTGTTAGCAAAAGCTAACTTCCAAAGCCAGTAAGTTATTAATAGCTTAGGACAATCTTCTGATTCAGAAAAATTCTAATCTCAGCCCTCAGCTCAAACAACTGCAGTAAAATTTTACCGCTACTCAGTCATCAAACTGCTGTGTAGAAGGGCAATTCAGTATATCAAGACTCCATATCTAACAAAAATTCATAGATGATGATGAAATCCACAAGAAAAAATCAAACACATTGTTGATACTATTAGTTCACTAACACATGATAGATTTAAGTATTTTCTGCAAAGTGCCTGCTGATAAAACATACAATAATCATAGGCTTTAAACATCTTACAGTTATCAAGCTTTGTAAATCTGTCCAACTGAAGTCTTTTTCTCCCCCACATTTCTTTTTACCACTATCAACTGTAACACATTAGTAGATTCCAATTCAAGTTGTACTAAATTAGTGTTTTTCTCAAGTTCTATGAAAGTATGTTCTCTTGTAGTTGTTTCACACAGACTATTCATAAAGACTAATTCTTCAGTCACTTCAAACTTGGCATTGACTCCAGGAATACATAACAACTGAGCATTATTAGTAACTCATGAAAATCCTAGGAAAACCACTAGAAATCATTTGCCTTATTTTCAAAACAACTACTATTATTGTTCCCAATGTCCTTAACTTTCTTTTTTAAGAGATGGAGTCTCGCTCTTGCTTAGGCTGGTCTCGAACTCCTGAGCTCAAACAATCCACCCACCTCAGCCCCCCAGAGTGCTAGAATGTCCTTAACTTTTAGACTAACCACTCTCACTGAAAGGCTAATAGTCTTAAAACAAGTTTATTTTCTGTGGACACACATCTTCGGTGCCAAAATAAAATGTAATTTATTAATATTTAACTCACCATTGATAAATGGTTTTCCTTGTCTGGTTAACAAATGAGTCATTCAGAAACTTACACTAATTATAGCCTCATTTTTTATTTTTGTGAAGAAATTCTGCGGTGATGTAACTTTGTTTTAATTTCCTACCTATTTCTGAGTTTTATTCTTGTGAGTTGGAAATACTGTGAAGAAGAATGCTCAGTCTGATAATGTTGTATATTCTATTCCTTTAGCATAGTTATAGTGTTCTAGCATAACAAATATAATGCTTTGCCATCGAATTTGATAACAATTAAATCCACTACTCCACTATGCCTTAAAGACACTACAAATGAAGTCTACTTTTCTCTTTTTCTTGTTTTAACATGATAGATATGCTTTAGTATTTAATAAAGGAAATAAATAAGATGCCTCGGCAGTACATTTGGCACTCAAACATTGATCAGTGATAGCTGTCATTGCAATTTGTAGCATGCAGAGAAGCAATGTGAAGCATACATGGTCTCTGCAGCAACAACTCAGCTCTGTCACTGTAGTGCAACAGATAATTTGCAAAGAAATGGGTGTGGTTTTGTTCCAATAAAATTTTTTAGACACTAACACTTGAATTTCCTATGATTTTCATGTGTCATGAAATATTATTCTTGCTCTAATTTTTTTCAACCACTTAAAAATATAAAAACCACTCGTCAAGCACAGTGGCTCATGCCTGTAATTCCAGCACTTAGGGAGGCTGAGGCAGGAGGATCAGTTGAGGCTAGTAGTTCAAGACCAGCTGGGACAACATAGGAAGACCCCATCTCTACAAAAAAAAAATGTTTTTTTTTAATTAGCCAGGTGTGGTGGGTGCACACGCCTGTGGTCCCAGCTATGTGGCATGCTAAGCCATGAGGATCACTTGAGCCCAGGAATTCAAGGTTACAGTGAGCTACGATCACATTACTGCATTCCAGCCTGGGTGACAAAGTCAGGCCCTGTCTCCTTTAAACAAAACAAAACCATAAAACAAAAATAAAAAACTATTCTTAGCTCATGAGCCACATAAACACAGGTATAGGACTGAATCTGACCAACAGGCTATAATTTGCTGGCCCCTGGTGTAGCCTTCAGGGGTCCCAAATGAAAGTGTATAGTACGTTAATAACCCTTTTTTGTCTAATAATCCTTTTTTGACTCCCCAGCTCTGTAGAATGCCAGAAACTCTTCTCAGTTTTCCAAACTCTCAGCTGGTTTTTAACAAACTGGGCAAATAACTCAAAGGAAAAAGAAAATGTCAGGCCTGCTTCTGCAAAATCCTTCCTTCTCATTTCCTGAAGTTGTCACCATTCTGCTGGTTTTCTGATGCTTTAAGTATTTCTTTGAAAAAATATATTATACAGCTTTTCTAATTGTTCTCAGTGGAACAGGTGGTCTAATGTAAGTTTCTCCCTTATAGGTAGAGATGGAAGTAACTCTTGTACTACCAAATATCAAGTCTTAGTATAAAGCTATAGCACTGTAACACTGACATCATGATGTTGTCACTGGATACTTAAATAAACAAATGGACTAGAATAGAGAACCTAGAAAGAATCCACACTTATATTGAACATCTCCTGTATAACAGTCTGTATTTCAAATGAGTAAAAAATAGAAAAGACATTTCAATAAATGGTATACTAAGAAACGGCTCTCTGTGAAAAAATAAAATAGGACCCCTACATCACACAATATATAGTTTCAAATAAATAAACATTTACACAATAGTGCACAATTACAGAATTAAGATTTTGAAATATATTTTCAAAACACACTAGGAACTGTTGTAAGTTTTTTACTTTTTTGAAATAAATACATTACCATGGTTCAAAATTTAAAGGTCCTGAAGGGTATGCAATGCAAAATCACCTTGCACAAAGCCACATAGAGTAAGTCAATCAGAGGCAAAAAATTTTGTCAGCTATCAATGTAATCTTCACTCGGTATTTTGTGCCTACGTAACTTCATGTTATTCTCTGCCCCTCCCCCCATGCTTTACATCCAGTGGATTCCTTACAATGCCAAAGAACACCATCTACCTCATCACAAAGGTA
>NW_012153618.1:394507-402553 GCF_000956105.1 Propithecus coquereli | reverse complement strand
AAATAAATTATGACTTTTTCTTAGGAAAGCTCTAAGGCCAAGGACACCTTCAATGAAGGGGCCTACCAAATTTGTTTTTAAACAGGCATATAAAACTCTTAAATTTCTAAAACAGAAATTTCCAGCTTCCTCTTAGCTTTCACCAGCTTTGTAGCTACATAAAAATTTCAGGGTTGAGCTGTCAGGGTGACAGGAATCACACACATCAATATATGCACATATATACTCATACATATATACACGCACACACACATATACATAACAGCATTCTAAGGCAAAATAACTATCTTGGATTATCTTGTTATATCCAGACTTGGCACTGAGCATTGCAGATAATCCACAGTTGACTTTTTGATATCTTTCTCATAGCCCAGCATTTTAGAGTGAAAAGATAAGATAATTTCTTACTGTACAGATGAGCCTCATTAAGGGATGGGAGCAGTAGTCATGAAGAAATATGACTGTTGGTATGATCCAAGCTATCAAAAGAAATAAAGTAAACCATCATGCAAAAAAAAAAAAAAAAAAAAAAGAATGCAGGAAAAATGAAACAAAGAACAGATTGAGACAGAGAGAAAACACATAGGAAGACAATCGCATTAAATGTACATGATCTGAACACCGCAACTAAAAGGCAGAAACTCACAGGTAAGATTTAAAAAACAAAACTATTGCCTGCAAGAAACACATGTTAAATATAAAGATGCAAATAGGTTAAAATAAAAGAATGGAATAAGAAATACCACGCTTACACTAGTCAAGAGAAAGCCAGAGTAGATACATTAATATGAGGCAAAGTATAGTTCAGAGTTAAACACAGGATTTTTCTGCTATCTGCAATCAAAAGTATGCTTAATGCTCTCTCTCTTTCCTCTGTTCAAAGTTACAAAGTTCTTTTGTATAACCACTAGAGCACTTATCACAGCTTTTGATAGAGTATAATCCAACATTGTATATCACACATTTACCATGGTCCTTTAGACAGAAGTATGTTGAAATTGAGACACCTTCCAATTATAGTACTGTGTAAAAAACAGTTAGTATAGCAGGTCCAAGATTGTTATCCTTAGAAAGGTCTGTCTGCAAGGTTGGTCCTAGGCTAGCTTCTGGGAACTTGGATTTTACTGGGTTCCATAACTGATAAGCGTGGTTTTTTTGCCTAGATTATGGAAACAATGTGGCTTATGCTGCTATTCCTTCCATGAGTCTGGAAATTTCATGTGTGCTGGCAGAGGGTGCCTACGTGATCTTCCTAGGGAATCACACGTATGTTGCTGTATTTTCATTGCTGGAGAGGGGAAAGGTACTGTGTGTGACACTCATGGGAGGGGAACACATAAAGAAGCCTACACATGGATTCTTCCAGACCCTGTCAGTGTTTCTTTCCATTGAGATCCTTCCATTACGTATCTATACCGTATCACGGTAATAAATCACAGCCCTTACAACGCTATGCTGAGTCCCATGAGTCCTTCTAGCATCTCCCAATGTGGAGACAGTCTTGTGGACCCATGACACAAATACAGATTTCAGATCTGTTTACCCTTCCTCTTAAAAAACTACAGGGGAAAATGAGACTATATATACTTTGATAATTTTTTTTAAATTACATTCCAAAACACTAAGATTCTATAAAACAATTACACAACACTATTTATGAAACACATAGTAGCAAATCACCTTAGAGGCAGGCCAGTATTTTAAATGATCTCATATAAAAGTACTTACAGTTGGTTAGAAGAGGGATGTGAGGAGACTTTTATTGTATGCTGTTTTTTAAATTTTTTTTTACCAAAATAACATTAAAAAGTTTAAATTTGCTTATCTGTATTCTTAATGTGAATTGCTACATTACAGAAAAACTATTTTTGTTTGCTTTTGCAGTCTACAAAAAGAGCAAAAATATTTAAAAAAAAAACTTACAATTCTTCTCCCAGAACTAAGTTGATTTTACACAAAGACACTTGGCACAAAATACAATGGAATTTCAATCTGGGATTATGGCAGGGGAGGAGGGTGGAGAAAACATAAGAGATTATAGAGTCTAAGGAGGAAGAAGTTACAAGCAATTTTTTAGTGTTTTATTTTTAGAATAGAACATTGAACACTTGATTGATAATTAGTTAAGAGAACAGAAATATGTCTTGGTGGTTTATGGATTCTTTCGGAGGGGCAATGATGGGAACACAAGCGAAAGGAGGTTTAGATAAATAAAATGATTAAACATTTGTAGCATGCAGAATTAAAGTATTCCCTTAGTAATATTCAAATTATCCAGATTTCCAAGATGTTGGTAGCACCCCCAGGGCTCCAAAAGGGAAATCAAAAGAGAAACACCAATGCCATTCCTTAAATAGAGATTCACAGTTTGATATATTCTTCTAGCAAAAGATAAATAAAGTTTCCCTTGAAAAATCTGAAAATAATCTGAGGGACATTCCAGAAAAACTAAATTACTTGATAAAAAATGCCATTTAACAATTGAGGGTATTAAATATATTAATTTTAAAACAAGAATAATATTATCAATTAAACCAGAATTTCTCAACCTCAGCACTACTGACATTTTGAGCTGGATAATTTCTGGTGTGGGAGGCCATCCTGTTCATTGTAGGGTGTTTGTAGTAGCCCTGGCCTCTATCCACTAGAGGCCAATAAGACATACCTTCTTATTCAAGCTCCTGCACTAACATTTGCCCTTCACTGGCAGATTCCAATCATGTATGCATCTGTCTCATTAGTGACTCTTTTGTGTTTCAGGTACTTTGTTAGGCACCAGAGAGAATATGATAAACAGATATTGCCCATGCCTTCATGGTGCTTACAGCCTTACTGGAAGAGATCCATTTAAAAAAAAAAATGAGAGAGAGACATGCAAAAAGAATAAAAGACTCACACAAACAAATGTAAATTTACAAATGTTGGCAAGTTACATAAAGGAGAGAAAGATATGTGTTCCACTGAGACTGTATAAAAACATGAATGCTCAACCATTTCTTATTAAAAGATGAGCACAATCAGAAACTTTAGGAAGTGCTACAATCCTTCCATATGAGCTCTGTAGTATCTTGTTCTCTTTCACCTTCTTAGATTGAAAGACCTAGTTTATTTCTAACTAGTTTATTTCAATACTTGGTTTTAATAGCTTTTTAAAAAAAAAATTCTCCCCAAAACATATAGCTCTAAATAGAAGTATTGCCTGGGCACAGTGGCTCATGCCTATAAATCCTAGCACTCTGGGAGGCCAAGGCAGGAGGACTGCTTGAGGCCAGGAGTTTGAGACCAGCCAGAGCAACAGCGAGACCCTGTCTCTATTAAATATAGAAAACATTAGCCGGCCATGGTGGCTCACACCTGTAGTCCCAACTACTCAAAAGGCTGAGGCAGGAGGATGGCTTGAGCCCAGTAGTTTGAGGTTGTAGTGAGCTACAATGATGCCAGTACTCTAGCCAGGGTAACAGAGTGAGACACTGTTTCAAAAAAAATGAATAAATAAATAAAAATAGAAACATAATAATATTCAGTATAAAAAATAAAAATAAATAAACAGAAGTAGTGCATAATTTCACAATCCTTGTTCAATTCCCAATACCAGAATTTAAGCTAGTAAAATGTAACAAATGGGTTTTAAACATACCAAAATTCTTTACAATATTTTAGACAAATCAAAAAATTCTACGTTCAAGTTTTTTGATGACAAATTTGAGAGTATTTTTTGTTTTTTTAAATAATTTTCATTTTTTCTAGAAATAAAATATCAATATAAATAATTTTATAACACATCTCTTTTCAAAATGTTCAACCCCCAGGATATGTTTCTTTGACAAGTCAGTACATTCCCATTGTTGAAATGTCACCGGTATCATGAAGGAGCAAATTAAATGTTTATTTTCTCTGAAAATAGAGGTAGGTATTGTAATACACTCAGCTACATGTCACCATAATTAAAGATCAGCAAATGCAGAACATCTACCTTTTGGTAAAATAAAAATGTATTGTAAGTTCTACAGCACTTTCACATACTTTGCCCCTAGGTAACCTTTTGTGATATCAAAGATTTTCATTGGCTCCCCTTTCCCAATCATTTAGAAAGAACCGTAAAGGTTTACTCTATTTAGATTTTTTTGACAGTTATAGTAGACAAACTTTTACATAATTAACCACATAGATGACCTACAATAACACTCTTAGACATGTCAGATGATGCCGTCCCCCACCCCTGCCCATGAATGATTCCATGAATGATCTGCAGTGTCATTCAGTCTATAAATGGTTACTGAGGAATGACCAAAACAGAAAAAAAGCCCTAGTCCTAACGATACCAAAAAATGAGGGGAGACACATAGTAAACGAGATTATTAAGTAAATATATATCATGTTAGACAGTGATAGGTACAAAGATGAAAATGATATAGCAGCGATATTATGGGAGTAGGAAGCACTTAGCAAACTTAGCAAAGGCCTCACTGATAAGATGACTTTTGAATAAATACCTACAGGATGTTAGATTGCAAGTCATGCATGTATCTAAGAAGAGTATTCAACAGAGAGGAAACAGCAACTGCGAAGTCCCCAGGGTGGATTTATGTCTGATATACTTGAAGAAGACCACAGAGGTCAGTGAGTGTGGCTGAAGGAAGTAAATGAAGGAAAGAGTTAAAGTAAATGATGTCTTAAAAGTACAGTGGGGGATGGTGAAGATCATGCAGAGCCTTGTAGGTTAGTAGGGGCTCTGGCTTTTATCTCTGAATAAGAGGAGAAGTCACTAAAGAGTGTCAAGTAGAGGAGTGATGTGACTTGACAAACTCTGTCTATTTGCTTATATCAGTATGGACTCTTGTGTACTTATTTTATCCTACAGAAGAAAATCCAATAATATCATTATTTTTGTTGTTCCTCAAACTGGTCCAGTTCTTAGGAGCTCTTGCAGATTGTCTCCTGTGTTTTCAATGGGTTCCCATATTTCTGAGCACTTCTTTACTTCCTGGTACCACAAGATGATCCAGAGGCTCATCTTATCTTGGATTTTCCCTGCACAGTCCTGTAACGAACTACTTCTCAAGGAACCTTGGTTTCTTGTATCGAAGAACTGTGGTTAGACATCAAGATTTAAGGACTAGGAATCTCAATGCTACTAGGGCATCAGTGATTCCAGGCTCTCTCAGGGAATAGAGACAGGAAATATACACACGCAACTAACTCATACATATATGTACATCTATATTTCTGTATCTGTCTGTATAAATATTAAAAACAGTGAGTTTATATTCATACTTCAGATCCCCTTCCAACACCAGGAAGTTCATATAGCCTTTCCTTACTGTAGTTCCCTTCCCCAATGCTGAGAAACCTAGCTCTTATAATATTTACTTATTTGTTCACTTATAGTATACACATAAAATAGTTTCAAAATTGCTAATCCATATTCCTGTGAGATCTTTTTGTCTTTAGCTTTATGTTATCTAATCAAGATACCATTTTCTACACTGCTTAGGTTAGCTCTTTTCTTCCCTACCCTCTTCATTGTGAATCTGGCTATTCCTTTTTGGGTTCCCCCACATCCTGATTGGTGGTAATTGCTTATTTCGGGAGTATGTAAAACACTCCTATGGTTCTAAGAGTCAGAGCTATACAAAACAGTATACTCTGAAAAGTGTCACTCACATTTCATCCATGCTACACACATCTCATTCCCTTCTTTTTGACTCTTTCCCACCCAACCCCCAATAGGTAACCAATCTATTTAGTTTCTGATTTATCCTTCTTGTATTTCTTTCCCACAAATGAACATCTGCATGTATGTTTTCTTATATCTCATTCTTTCCTCTTTTTTTTCTTTTGAGATGGGGTCTTGCTCTGTTGCCCAGGCTAGAATGCAGTGGCATCATCATAGCTCACTGCAACCTCCAACTCCTGGGCTCAAACGATCCTCCTGCCTTCCAAGTAGCTGAGACTATAGGAACGAGCCACCACACTCATTTTTATTTATTTTTTAAATTTTTTGTAGAGACGGGATCTATTGCCCAGGCTTCGCTCTTTCTTAAATAACGGGTAGCATACCAAAAGTGATCTTTTGTAATTTTGTTCAGTTAGTGATACACAGCCACTCCACATCAGTTCATAGACATATTCCTCACTGCTTTTTTTTTTTTTTTAACGCTGCATGGTACTCCACTGTATGAACATATCATAGTTTATTCAACCATTCTCCTACATGTGGGCATTAGTTTGCTCCCAATATTTTGCAAATCAAACAAGGCTATAATCATTAATTGTTAACAGTACCTATTGTTGGAGGCATACTCAGGATAAATTCCTAGAAGCATCAAAAGGTAAATGTACATAGTTTTGCTAGATTATCACCAAATTTCCCTACAGAAGATTAGCACCAATTTGCATCGCCCAGCAAAGTATGAGAGTACCTGTTTCCCCAAAGCCTTGTCAACAAATGTGTTGTTATATGTTTGCATTTTTTGTCAATAAGACAAATCTTCCTTTCTTAGGGGCAGAGTTCTAGCTAACTGGTCCAGTCTGTGTCTATTTGATAATGAGGAAAAATGAACAAAATAAACGAAAAAACAGTAAAAATGGCAATAAAGACCGACACTACTATAAGTAACTATAAGTTCTGAGTGGCTGGATCTAGAGGAGAGATAAATGTTTGACAAAACTGCCATTAATTCCCCTCTAATCTCCTTACCACCTACCTATTCCAAGTACTCTATCTGCATTTGACTTACTTGGGCACAATCAATGCTAATGACAAAGAAAGAATGCAATGTCTCCCAGGGCCAGCCTCGATCTCTAAATACCATCTACACATTGATCAGTAAGCATTTAGAGTAAATATTAATCAGATAATTAATATTAAATATTAACCAGTAAGCATTTAGAACAAAAAAAGATATCTTCTGTCCAAATAAGACAGTGAGGCAAGCTTTCATTTAAACACCCTCTTGGCAAACAGAGATAGAAAACACACGTATGCATACAAACTCATGCATATACACACATCTACATTTCCTGTATTTGTCTTTATAAGTATCAGACATTATGAGTATATTGATTCCTCTGGTTCTAATACAACAAAGTTCATTTTAGCCTTTGTCCATTGCCTTCCCTATTATACTTTTCACGGTCACAAAATAACCCAAAACAACTTCTGACGTAGTCGTAAAAGAGATGGCTCTCACTGAATCACAGTGATAATCTGATCACTGAAGTATGTTCATAATAGGGAATATACTATTATGCACTACATTGTTCAAAATTTGATGACATATGCACTTAAATGAAATGTCAAATTTCAAAAACAAGTACTCTCACTTGGCTATTCTTGAGGTGACAGTTACTTATCCATGTAAATTAGATGATTTTGATAATCTGAGTAAAACTAATGTTACAATAATGGAATACTACTTGAATCACAAGCCCTGTCTCAATTATGCTTTTGAAAGCATTATGTACAGTCTATCTATTAAAGCCCACATAGTTTCTACGGTCAAAATTTCCAATTTTAATATTCCTTTAGAAGGGCTGTCTCACTTCTCCCAAACATACTTGTCGAAAGCCAAAGGGAAGCATCCTGGGCAACATAGCAAGACCCCATTTCTACAAAATATAAAACGTTAGCTGGGCATGGCAGTGTGCTCCTGGGAGGCTGGGGTGGGAGGATCACTTTAGCCCAGGAGATCAAGGCCGCAGTGAGCTATGATCATGCCACTGCACTCCAGCCTCTGGGCAACTGAGCAAGACTGTGTCTCAAAACAAACAAACAAACAAACAGCAAAAAACTCAAAGTGAATTTGTAGATAGTGAAGCAATTATCACTTCATAGAGCTGGCTGCCTTTATAGAGGGGAGGTAATTGTTTAATTTCTTTTTGTGATTGTTTCAAAATTATAGGAAAATCCAGTGAAAGCTTTGAAACATGGCAAACCGTGTGTATATTACCTTGGGATAATGACATAAAGATGAACCGAAGTGCCAGCTGGACTTGAAAGAAATATTTTAATCAATGTTTAAATTATCAGAGTCAGTCCACATT
>NW_012153618.1:388267-393297 GCF_000956105.1 Propithecus coquereli | reverse complement strand
TTTTATTTGGTATCTTTATATAAACCAAACAGAACATTATTTAACACTTTCTTGATGACAAAAGGGTATGTATGGAAAATAAACTACACATATACCTTTATTTCCCTCCATCCCACAGCGAGAGCACATATGAATCATTAATACAGCTTGGTCTTTAAATTTTCCAACACATAATACTTGAACCACTATCAATCTGCAGTTCAACTGCAGATTGAGATTTACTTAAAATCCCAACAGCACCATATCATGACTGTAAGTTACAATACTGTTAAAATAGGATAATCCACCTGCCTAAGATCTATACATGCTCTGTTCCCCACGTTCTCACATACCCCTTTTAAATTTCTCTTTCCTCAACTCTCAGATCTCCATGGCACTGATATCTACACAAGAGTAAACGCAAATTTTTACATAAGCACCCAGTTTACTATAGCTATTGAGAAGATTTTAAATAAATTAGGTAAACCTAATGAGATAATTTAACTAGGCACACTTAATAATGACTTTTTTTTATAATTTGACCCTAATTATTTCTAGATGAAAGGTAGTAAGTTGACAAGGTGCTAAAATTAAAATGCTTCCAGGATCAAGAGGTATTACTGAAGATAGGCTCATACCTGTAGGATCAAATAAGGCTTGGACATCAATGGCATCTGGAAGGCCAACCAGACTGAGTTCATCCCATAGTTTACCAGCCTGATCATCTGCAGCTGTTTGGGTGCTTACACTCACACAAGATACTATATTCTGCTGAGGAGATCGTTCTCTGAAATACAATAAAATAGCTTTGAAAGTGAAAACCAGTAGAAAATTGTTTCATTTCATAACTATTTAAATACAATGTACTGCCAAATCAATTTTAATTTATTAGGCATTAACTATCACAAAACAACTTTTAGAATCTATCTGTTATTATTAATATTACTCATTGTAAATATTAAACTTGGCTGCTATATCACATCATGTAAGCAACAATTAAGAAAAAGAATCTCCAAATCCATATGGAAGTACCAAAATTACAACTGTAAATTTATTTTTCCATCCTATAATTTTTAAAAAACTGACTCTCATATTTTAGTCAGGAATCATATTTTAACATATAAAATGAATATTCCCTTCGGCTTTACTTAAATGCTTATAAAACTTGATCAAATCAGAAATTTTTCATTGGTTTTATCTTAACTGAGGACTGCCACAACAGAGAAGGCAGTTAATTTTATGTAAAGAAACGTTATTTCCCAGGGCAAATGGAAGTCCACTACAAAGTGTGAAAAGGGAGGCAGGCGGGAATGGAACGTGTCAGCTGCAGGTTTCTTATGGTCCGCTTGACAAATCTCAACAGCTGGTCTGTGGCAGGACATTGCAAGTACTCTCAATCAAGACTATACATCACGAATCAGAAATAAAAACAAAATAGCTACTAAAGGCATGAAGAGCAAGGAAGATAGTATAACAGCAAAAACTATGATATAAGAAATCAACACTGAGTAAGGTATAAACGTATGGGAGATTTCAGACTTTCAAGCCCTAACACTTTACATATTATTTAAGATCATTAAATAAACAAAGACAACTATTGTGTTTAACATTAAAAATGGGAAATCAGACGACTGCCACTAGAACTTAAATCCTCTCCTAATATCATAGTATTTAACCTGATCATAATTCTGGATTAAATCACTATTGAATATAGACCATAACTCACTGCACTTCTGTATGCTGGATATTTATCATGATTCCTATTAAGAGAAAAATCAGCACAATGACCAGGGTACTAAACTTTTTATACCTGGAATCATTGAAAGAAAAAGAGTATTAACATATTTCAATAAGTACATTTAAATATCAAACCATATAAAAATAACCAGTAGTTTTTCTGTTTAGCATTAGAAATGCATAAACTAACTTTTTAGAAGATTCAGCATGTTATGCTAACTTTAAATTCTCATTTTTATAAATGCCCACAGTAAAATGAGAACAAATTCTTTCCTATAAATATAATCGCCATTCCTACAAATATTTTCTTCTTTACTAAGAATTGTTATTTTATTGGGTGGGAAAAAAAGAGACTAACGGTTCATGTATAAATACTAATGTACTGTTTTAACATATTTTTTGCACTGGTATTTGATGGTGGGGGGGTGAAAAATCAGTGGAATGATTAACCAGTTTATTACTAATCAGTTCCTAACTGGAAGCTTTATCAAATTCAACCTTCAGGTTCTAAGATTGGTTTGTACGTATCTACCATATCAATAAGACAAGGTCCACCTGAAGGATGACAGCAGCCCAGCCTTAGAAAGAGTATCAAGTCAACTGAAATACATATCCACAAAATTTAAAGTTATAAAACAAAAAGAGGAAAAGAATCCTATACATATTCTTATATTTAGTGAAAACAACAGGGTAATACCATATTAAAACCTCTTCTGTAAATTTTTTTTAAAAAATTATCTATTTATACTTCATTAGTAACATTTTGTAAATATTTAAAATCATTACCAAGCTAAATTAATTGTCTATCCCTAAATGATGCCAAATTTTGTAAGTGTGCTTCAGTAACTGGCTTGTTATCATTACTTAATAACTTAGTAAGCATTAAGTATATATAAAGACTTTCATAAAACAAAGGCTATTTTCATATAATTATCTGAGCTCATAAAAATTTTCATTAAAAATTAACTTTGCTTATAAAATAAATAAATTAAGCCCAATTCTACTTCCCAGGTCAGGATTTTATATAATTGCCATTATTCAAGGCTGAACATAAGGATATAAGATACAGCCTGGTCCAGTCCATTAAACTTGCTGATTATCAATGAACATTAAAAGTTTGCTGGACTTTTGATATATTTTATTAAGATGGAGTACTCGGGCTTGGCGAGGTAGCTCATGCCTATAATCCCAGTGCTTTGGGAGGCCGAGGTGGGAAGACTGCTTGAGGCCAGGAGTTCAAGACCAGACTGAGCAAGAGCGAGACTCTGCCTCTACAAAAAATAGAAAACAATTAGCCAGGCATGTTGGTGCGCCCTGTAGTCCCAGCTACTGGAGAGGCTGAGGCAGGAGGATTGCTTGAGCCCAGGAGTTTGAGGTTGCAATCAGCTATGATGATGCCACTGCACTCTAGCCTGTAAGACAGAGCAAGACCCTGTCTCCAAAAAGGGAAAATAAGAAAAGAAAAGAAAAAAGATGTGAGTACTCAATTGATAACTGAAAATAAGGCTCTTACATAACGGTCTAGCTATGGCCTCCAAAATATCATAACTTTCCAAACAGACTACTTCAAAGCTTCCTTAAACTGTTCTACCTTAAATTCTTTAAAAAGATTCTCTTTATTGTTTCATTTCCTACTTCAAGTCTTCAAGGCCTTGGCAGCAGTTCAAAACAAGGAGCCAATCAAATAAGTACAAAACAACAATGCTTTAGTACTTAAATTTGGATATAAACAAGATAAGCACTTGGAGAATTACATCATCACCTTCAAGAGGCAGAGCTTGTTAGCGTTCCAAGCTAAATTAACTTTTATGCGTTCTCATCAACTATAGAAACTACTACTCCCTTATCCTGCAGAGCCAAGTCCCCACATTAAGATGCCCTTTAAATACAGCTATACAAAATATTTTTTAAAATATCAGACAAGACTTTTAGGTCTTGCCCATAAATGCCCATAAATACAGGTGTAAATATCTAGTTATATGATATAATCATCTTAGGGAGTCTTTTTTTTTTAGCCTTTTCTTTAACTTTAGAAAGGGTATTCTCAGCATATAATTACAGAAAGAAAAAGGAAGAGGAAAGAAAGAAAAAGGAGTAAGAAAGAGGAGAAAGAAAACACTGTATTATAATAAGAAGTTATAGGACAGTTGAAAATTTTCTGAAACACACATATATAAAGTAAATAACTGATAGAATGAACAAATGACACAAAGGACATGAGTAGTGAAAACCAATTCTGAGTTTGCTATTACGTTATATTCTTACAATTAAAAACTTATTTATATAGAAGAAGGAAAGAGGACTTCATTGATCCATTTTATCTTCTTTCAATTTATAAATTCCATGAACTCTCTCTGGGCTTATGTTATGTACTTTAAACCTTTCTTCCAAAAGTTAACTTTTGTAATCACACTGATTTTGTTAATGTACAATTAAGATAACAAACTTTTCTGAAATAAATTTTAAGAAAAGGACCATTTGTTGGGTTAACAGTGACTCATAAAGTATCCCATAAATGTGGAAAACATGAGAAACTATTTGACAGTAAGAACTCCATTTGAAAATTTATAAGTATTACAATGAAAATAACTATACATAGTCTTAAGCCATTCCAACAAGTAAATTCAATACCACTTACTTTCTCTGTCCTCTTTGTTTTCGTGGTGCTGTGTTCTGTATTTTCTCATAGGTTCCATTGCTGTTGTCATCAATGTCCTTCTTGCTAGAAGGCTGGTTTCTCCATGGCAAGATAAATCCAGGTGTTACTCTGAATTGTTTTAAATCTCCTTGTCCTAAGGAACTTTTTTCCCCACAGTAACAAAAAGCGCAGAGCTGTTCACTGGTAAAAATAAAAAGTGAAGAAAACAGAGAAGGAGAAGTGTAGCTTTATTTAACTACTTTGACAGACAACTACCGATACTTCTACTTTAAAATTATGTCGTTAGTGCCAGCTAAGCTTTTCAATGTATTTTCTATGGTCTATTCAGTGATTATCCATGAGAACAATTAAGCTTAATAATTATACATTTGCAATTCTACTTTTCCACAGCAACATCTTTTAAAAAGTAGTATACATATCAAATAAAAAAATTCTAAGTTGTACTTAGGAAAATGATTTTCCTTTAAATTTGACTAGAGAAAATCAAAGTATTAAAAAGAATAAAGAAAATAAAGCTAACAATGGGGTAGAGAGTAGAGTTTAACAGCCATCCAACTGCATGACGGCTCTGTAAAATATGTGGTGACAGTTTTTTATTAAATGTTTATTAAATATTCCACTTGATGGAACATTTGTCATGCATTTTATATATATA
>NW_012153618.1:384292-386852 GCF_000956105.1 Propithecus coquereli | reverse complement strand
CAAAAAACCCCACCAGAGAATCTGCAAATTCACTGTTCTTGAACCCATCAGAGGGTAGAAATCACAGCGCAACCAATTATTTGCAATTATGGGAAGAACTTCCAAAAAGAGGTGAGACATAAAGACTCCTGGGGAAGGGGTCAATGGTTATCATGCAAGCAGGATCAGAAAAATTCAGTAAAAAATTTTAATGAATTGCTACGAGCCCAGTGTGAGATAGTGTTAACACCTGTGACCCACAGACACAAGGGGAACTCTAAGCCTCTCATAGGCTCCTCTCCATGTACCTCACCAGGTGCTCATGCACAACCAAAAAAGAAAAAACACATACATGACAAATGAAAAACATTTTAAAAGATGGGAAACCAAATCTTAATACAATAACCATTACAATAAATGTAAAAACGCAAAAATCACCGATTAAAAGATAATTTCTGAGATTAGCTTAAAATTAGATTCAACAATTAAATGTAGGCCAGGTGCCCTATAACCACGGTACTCTGGGAGGTCAAGGCAGGAGGACTGCTTGAGGTCAGGAGTTCAAGACCAGCCTGAGCAAGAGCGAGACCCCGTCTCTCATAAAAAACAGAAAACAAATTAGCCGGGCAACTAAAAATATAAAAAATTAGGTGGGCGTAGTGGCACATGCCTGTAGTCCCAGCTACTTGGGAGGCTGAGGTAGGAGGATTGCTTGAGTCCAGGGGTTGGAGGTTGCTGTGAGCTAGGCTGACATCACAGCACGGTAGCCTGGGCAAGAGAGCAAGGCTCTGTCTCAAAAAAAAAAAAACAAAAAACAAAAAAAGGCAAAAACAAGTTTCAAAAGACACATAAAACTGGAACAAGAAGTTTGATGGGAAAGCAGGTAAAAAGATACCAGGCAAACATGAACCAAAAGAAAAATCTGAGCGGTAACGATACTATCATTAAATGATAGTTAAATGAAAGTTAAGTCAAAAAGAAAATGCTGCATTAGAAATGATAAAAGATGTTATACATTAACAAAAATGATCAATAGTAGTACAAGATATATCCATCACAACCATATACTCACATACCAACAGGCCTCAGAATAGATCAAGCAACTACAAGTTGAACATACCCAATCCAAAAATCAGAAATCTGCAATGCTCCAGAATCTGAAACTTTTTGAGCACCAACGTGACACCACAAGTAGAAATTTCCACATACTTTTTATTTTATGCACGAAATTATTAAAAATATTGTATAAAATTATTTTCAGGCTATGTGTATATGGTATATATGAATTTTGTGTTTAGACTGAGTCCCCTCCCCACAATATCTCATTATGTATATGCAAATATTTCAAAATAAAAAAAAAAAAATACAAAATCTGAAACACATGTGGTCCCAAGCATTCCGGAGGAGGGATATTCAACCTGTACTAACAAAACTGGAAAGTGGCCAGGTGCAGTGGCGCATGCCTATAACCCCAGCACTCTGGCAGGCAGAGGCAAGAGGCTCACTTGACGCCCAGAGTTTGAGAACAGCCTGGGCAACACAGTGAGACCCCCATCTCTACAAAAAATTAAAAATTTAGTCTGGCCTAGTGGCACGCACCTATAGTCCCAGCTATTAAGGAGGCTGAGGCAGGAGAATTGCTTAAACCCAGGAGTTCAAGGTTGCAGTGAGCTGTGATTGCATCACTGCACTCCAGCCTGGGCAAAGAGTAAGAACTTGTGTTTAAAAAAAAAAAAACTAGAAAGCAAAAAAACTAAATCAACAACAAATTGATTTTAACAATTATCTCAGAAAATACTATATCAAACACATAAAAATTAAGTAAGTAGATATGGAACATCTTTATTGTTCATTATTAATTTTCTGAATGTAATAAATAAGCTGAAGACACTATATTCAATTCTACCTACAACTGAGGGCATATTCTTTTCAAACATATTAAGATAACGTACAAGTAGCTACATATTAATGCCATAAAGACATGATATATTCCAAATGACCAATATCATACAGATAATATTCTCTGACAATAATGTAGTAAAACTAAAGATGTACAACAAATAGATAACTTAAAATTTTTCAAACATTTGGAAACTGTAAAAACAATATTTGGAATAAAATGATAATGAAAACACTGAATGTAAAAATTTGTGGGATGCAGCTAGACTAATGATTGCAAGAGAGCTTATAAATGTACATAAATTATCAATAAATGTAAAGGTTTAAATACAAATGATCTAACCTTTCAACTGAAGAAGTCTGCAAACAAAGGAAACAAGGACACTGAATGGAAGGCAAGGGAAGCAACAGAAATCAGTAAAACAGACAACTAAAAACAATAGAGATCAACAAAACCAAAATCTAATTGCTTTAAAAAAAAAATCTCTGGGGAAAAAAGCAGGCAAAATACAAACAAAATATAAAATGGAGAAGAGAAATAGCTACACATGCAATAAATAAAATAAATAAATAAATGCTCGCTCTCGCCACTTCTTTTCAACACAGTACTGCAAATCCTAGCCAGAGCAATTAGGGAAGAGAAAGAAATAAAAGGCATCCTAATAGGAAAGGAAGAAGTGAA
>NW_012153618.1:383372-384222 GCF_000956105.1 Propithecus coquereli | reverse complement strand
TCATAAGAGACTTTAGAAAGAACAACATTAAAAGGACCACTCCTCTTGGAACTCTTTTCTCTTCATAAGGTATTTACTGCTGCTCAAATCTTTCTTCTCGGGCATTAAAGTTTCCACCCTTACCCCATTCATAATATCTTGCATTAACAGGTGATAGAAATAATCTTTGGTTTTTTGAAGTGACTTTTTTAAACTTAAGTTTAAATCATATTGGACTCTCAACTAATTACCATTTGCTTATGAAAATTACCTATTTAATCTTTCCAATAAATTACCTATTTTAAGTTCATGATAAACTGTGTTGTCCATACACATGCACACAAATTAAATGTGGTCTAATTTCAGAAAAACGAAGTCAAATAGAAAAAAAAATTTTTTCTCGCCAAAAAGATACCACCACCAGTATTCTTTGCCAGTTTCTTATCAAACTCTTGTTTGTAATATTCTCTGAGCTATTAAGCTTATGTTTCTTTTAGCATACCCCATTTCTGGTTTGTTTCTTCCCCTAGAAACATTACATGAGAAGTAACAATCAGATGGACATTAGCTTATCGACACTGATTACAAGAGCACTGATTAGAAAATCAAGCAATATTTTTAAAGTATTGCAGAAAAATACCTTAGCCTTCGATTTTATATTCAAAACTATCACTGAAGTGTGACAGTGTAATAAAATTATTCTCAGGCTTAGAAGACCTCAGAAATATTGCCACACAACAGACCCACAATGAAAATACTTTTATACGAGTACTTAAATCATTAAAGAATTAGGAAAGGTTGTACATAGTAAGGGTGATCAAGCATCTCAGAGTAATTTATTGTTGATTTTTAAAAAGGGGCAATGGAAATT
>NW_012153618.1:366454-379814 GCF_000956105.1 Propithecus coquereli | reverse complement strand
ACAGGCGTGAGCCACCGCGCCCCACCGAGAAAAAAATTTTTTGAGTTGAACTTGTAGTAAGAGTTCATCTTCCAAAAGAAACCCCACAGACCCAGGTAATTTTATAAGACGATTACTTCAAATTTGCATGGACTTAATTTCCATCTTAAACTAGTTTTTCCATAAAATAAAATTCAAAGATGCCTGGCTCACATAAGGCTAATATAATTTTGTCTCCAAAACTAGGACATTATAAGAAAAATTCATATTGCTTATGAATATAAACAAAATATAAGCTAACTAAAATCCAACACTGTGCTTAAAAAATATCACAATCAAGTAATGTTTACCGCAGTTTTTTGGCTTCAACTGAATTGGCTTTTTCTTATTGATTTGTTTCATTTTTAAATACACATGGACACAAATCCTTGGTCAGTTATATGTCTCGCAAATATTTTCCCCTTTTCTGTCATTTATCCTTTCATTCTGGTTTTGGTATCTTTTATGAAAAGAAGTTTTTAATTTAAATATTGTGGTATTAATCAATCCTTTTTTAAATAATTAGTGCCTTTGATTTGTTTTAAAAAGTCTTTCCTTATCCCAAAGTAATCAAGAAATTCTTCTACATTAACTTCTAAAAATTTTATTGGTTGGCCTCTTACATGTAAGTCTATAAATTAAATGGAGTTGGCATGAATAAAGATCTACCTTCTTGGCCAGGTGTGGTGGCTCATGCCTGTAATCCCAGCACTCTGGGAGGCTGAGGTGGGAAGATGACTTGAGGCCAGAAGTTCGAGACCAGCCTGGGCAACAGCGAGACCCCTTCTCTACAAAAAAAAAAAAAAATTTAAAGGGTCTACCTTCTTTTTTTAAAAAAAAAAGGGGGGGAGGGGGGTAGACCAGGTGTGGTGGCTCACACATGTAATCCCAGTGCCTTCGGGAGGCCAAGATGGGAGATCTCTTGAGGCCAGGAGTTTGAGACCAGTGTGGGCAACATAGCAAGACCCTGTCTCTCTATAAGAAATTTAAAAAAAAAAAAAAAAATTTAGCCAGACGTGGTGGTTTGCACCTGTAGACCAAGCTACTCTGAAGGCTAAGCCAGGAGAATTGATTGCACCTGGGAGCTGGAAGTTGCAGTGAGCTGTGATCATATCACTGAACTCCAGCCTGGGCAAAAGAGCAAGACCCTGTCTCAAAATTTAAAAAAAAAACAAAATTTTTTTAAGTATATCATCGCAGTACAGTTATTGGAAGAAATATCCTTCCTCACTAATTTATGATGCTACTATGGACTACCTGTCCATAGCACTCATGTATTTGTTTCTGGGTTCCCTGTTCTGTTCCACTGATCTATTTTTCTGTCCCTGTGGTAATACAGCACTGATTTAATTTACTAGCATGTTATGAAAAGTCTTAGTACCAGCTAAAGCAATCTTTTTCTGTTCTTCTTGATGGGTAACTTGGTTTATCCTGCCTTTTGCATATTCATATAATTTTTTTTAAATCAGCTTGTCAAGTTTACTGTAGACATTTTTATAAGGATTGTATTGAACCTAGAGATCAACTGGGAAAGCATACTCTTAAAACACTGCATCTCCTAAAATGTAAACATTATATTTATATTGTTATTCTTTAATATCTTTCCAAAAAGTTTTATAATTTTTTTCTATAAAGGTCTTATTCACATTTTTGCACATAATCCTAGTTACATATTATTTTATATTATTAGAAAACAATATAAAAAGTAAAAATACTTTTTAACCTCTATTCCTGACATATAAAAATGCAAGTGACTTCTGCATTTTAATTTTGTATCTACAATCTTGCTAAAATCCCACTAACTATTATAATTAATTATCAGTAGATTCTTTTAGAACACTTTAGATATGGAACCATTAGAACTCATTAAATTCAACCTAGACATCCTATTTTAAGGAAACTGAGGTACAGAGAGATAAAAATGAATAAATAAAGGCCAAAAAGTGGCAGCACCTAGACTAAAAGTTAAGTCTTTATCCACAGCATGCTGGCTCTGTCAGAGAGCACACTCACTCTTTCCTGTCTAACGAAAGATGACAGTGGTGGCAGGAGTATAGTCCAGAATAAATAAATAACAATGACCCTGTTTATTAATCCAACGCAAAGGTCTTTTTCTATATTGTGTAAGTACCAATCTAATTTTATTTTTTAAATGGATAGCCAATTAATGAGTGACCTACTCTTTCCCACTATTTTGAAAGGCCATGTTTATTACTATATATTATAAATTTTTATATGTTCATGAATAGCTTTTAACTGTCACTCTTTCTACAAGTATTTCATGAGCACCAATTAAGTGATAGTCACTGTGCTAGTCACAGGGGACACAAAGATAAGTCAGTCAGACATAGCCCATCCTTAAGATCTGCAGAAGAATCAAGCAAGGAGGTCAAGAACTACAATAGGTTTCACAAACAGGTCTGCATACAGAGACACAGAATACTCAGAAGGCTCTCAGATGCCTGCTATCAACTACTAAATATTCTCACTTCCACATATGCATTACCATCTCTAATTTCTGTCATGGATAAAACAGTAAAATTTAAAGAAAAGTCAAGTTTATGGTAGTATCAATCGAACTATAAGCAGCATTTTCGAATTTTAAGTTAGAATTTAAGCAGAATTTTAAATTCTATTCAAACAGAATTTTAAATTAATTCTAATTCTGGATTCATAACTTATTTTTAAGTCCAGCTTATTTTGTATTTAAAAAGACAATTTTGAAGGACTCTTAAGAAAAATGTCAATTTTTTTTTATTATTTGAAATTGAAGGCTTTATTCATTATTCATTCAAGAATATTTATACAACACCTAATCTCTGTTGGGGACTATCAAGTGCAAGAGATAGAGCAATGTGCAAAGCTGACCACAGCCTGCTCTCACAGAGCTCACGGCAGTAAGCAAGATAAAATCATCAAATGAACTCTCAGGAAATAGTAAGTGTCACAACGAAAAGCAAAGCAGGATTACTGTATAAAATACAGTGGGGACTGCTGTTTCATTTATTTTCCATCCTATTCTTTTATTTTGAAAATGTTCAAACCTCCCAAAAAATATTGGGGGAGGGAAGACTACAGTATAACAAACACTTGTGTACCCTTTATCTAGATTCACATTGTATGTTCTTTTCCCTGAGCTGACCAAAACCAGGTTAGTCATGACAGTTCAGAGGATAAGAGTATCAGCAGGTGATTAGGAGGGAATCTGGGAGGTGAGCCATTTGACAATAAAGCAAGCTGGAAGCCCCTCAGACAGAAACCTGATCAGTGTGTGTAGGAGTGAGGTCAATGTGGTGAGAGCACTGTATGTGACAAATGACGTCGGAGGGGCAGCCAGGGCCAGATCATGCCTTGTAGACATGGTAAGTACTTGAAATTATAAATATAATTTAAATGTAATAGCCAATAAAGAGAATGTTGGGGGAGAACTGATTATCCTTATTATTAGAATAATATTTGCAACTGTGCTATGAACAAATTAGACTATGGAATAGTAAAGAGAAGAAACAGAAAGACTAGTTAAAAGGCTACTACAGCCTCCAAAGGATAACAGTGACTTGAACCAAGATGAGAAGAAGTTCATCTTCGGAAGTTGAGGTACGAAGGAGGAGAAAAAATAGAAAACAAGAATTAACTCCAAAGCTTTTGGACTAAGCCATGGGGAAAATATTAGCATTATTTACTGAAATGGGAAAACTCTGGAGAGAAGCAGATTTGGGATAGAATGGAGGCAGAATCCAGAGAGGTGCTGGACACGTTCGTTAAGGGTGCAGTGTCTAAGGCACTTCCCACAAAAAGATGTCAAGCAGATAGATGGACATGAAAGTCTTGAGTTCAGGTAAAGACGAGCACTGAGACTCCTAGGGACACACACACAGTTTACAGCTATCAGACTGAATGAGCTTTCTTTGCCAGGGAGTGGACAGAGACAAAAAGTAGACATGGTATCTTAGGACTCGGCCCTGAGGAAGCCAACACTATAAAAGTGGAGAATCTCCACAGTAGCCAGGGAAAGAGAAAATGAAGGATGACATATGCCACAAGCAAAAGGAAAAAACACCTCAAGAGGATGGGAGTATTCAACTGATTGATAATTTCATAGTTTTATCCATCTCTCTCAAATAAGGTCTAAAAACTGTAAGACTTTAAAAGCTTAATTATACACTGATGTAGGCTGCAATGTCCTGTATTTCTTTTTTTTTAAAGAATGGGGAGAGAGTAAGGTACTAAAATACAAACTTAAGTTTACAGATAGTATTATAAATTAATGCTTCTCCTAAATGTTCATAGTTATTTCTTCTGCCAGGAATAACATACTGGTAATATTCTGTACTGGCCTAAAATGACTAGAGTAAAACTCTAGCATACTGCCCTGCTCTGTAATTGCCTAAGCCCACAGAGGTGCTCACTGAACTACACACAGAGGCATCAGCCTTAAATTTAAAGGTACTAAATAGTAAGATTCCATCCAGATTTATATCCTAAATTTGTATTCCCTGAATTTTCTCTATAGTCAATTCACGGCCTTTTTTCCTGTAACTAACATCCAATCCAGCTGCATTCATTCTCTAACCTGATTTTGGCTTCTACACCAACAGAGACCAGGGAGTGTGCAGATTCCTCAGACACAGATTGGTGCAGAGCTGGGACTGGCTGTTTGCTGTTATCCACTTCTGCTTCAGCATCCTCTTCTGCAGACTGTTCTTTGATTTCTGCTTAACAGTAAATAAGAGAATATAAATAGTCATTTTGTGTCTATATTCATCATTGGTGAATTCATCTATAAAGCATACATCATAATGGAAAAAATCAAACAAATAACAGTTCGCTGATACAGGAAATGTTTGTGTATATAATTGATGGTATTATTCATACTCATTCTCTACCACAAAATGATAATCAAAACAACATGAAGCATGGTATACTTTTCCCTGTGCCCAAATTACAACAGGCTCGGAGAAGTTGCATCTAGTAGTAACTATTAAGAATCTTATTTTCAGGATTATAGCAGTCCATCTATAGAACAAATGTCAAACACCGTATACATACTTTCTCAGGAAGCAACCTAACTGCTGACAGGATTTTCAAATGCCATCGCCCTTAACATCATTCTTCTCTTTAAAAAAAAAAAATGGTACGTCGATTCTATCTTCAACACTACAGTACTAAAATGAAGGGACACTAGCCCTCCACCGGTGCTCCTGATGCAATTCTATACTCTTGGCTGGATTCTTCTTTTCTAACTTGAAATTTATTTAGACCTTTCTGCACTATCATCCCCAAACAAACAAAATTTTAAGTCCTTCAAGCTCCTCTTCTGTCTTTCCCTCCTTTTACCACCAAACTTCATGAAATGGCACTTCGAGTAACAAAATTCCATTTCATTCCCCCTCAACTAACCCTTTTTAACATGTATCTATCCTCCTATTATAGTAATAGTTCTCGCCAACAACACTGATGGCAACACAATTAACGATCCAGGGGCCACTCAAAAGCCTTCAAATATCCTAAAAATTCATTTTACACTAGGACTACCCCCTCCATGGTGAAATGCTCTTCCATCTTGTAAATGCAGGGAGATTTAACAGATGAATATAGGCTTTGGAGTAAATAAAGACCTGGTATCAAGCACTAGTTCTACCATCTACCAGCTTTCAACATTATGTGAAAGTCATCTGTTTTACTCACCTAGAAAATTAGAAAACTACCATATATCTCATGAGATTGCTAATATCATTCTCTTCGGTTGATTTCTTTTAGAACTCTAAATATAGATACAACCTTCTGTGTCCTTTAATGCTGTTCTTTGAAGACCACGTTTCAACAATCTGCTCTGGACTTAATGATTTTTAAGTCAACATCTCTAGCACTAACTCCTCTCCTGAGGTCCGGACCACATTTTTACTGCATTCTAGACATATCTAGCAGTTTGAACATTCAATTTCACACCAAACTAGCTATCTCTCAGATCAGCCCTTCCATCTGACTTCCCTATTTTTGTGACTATCTTCTAGACTCAAAATAAATTTTAAGAAAGTATTTTGAAAAATGAACAATTTTGATAATTAGTTAGAAAAACTATAAATAATTGTAAATGCTATCAAATCATAAATTCAACGAGACATGGAGCATTGAACAGATGGTTTTGGTTTTCATATTTAAAATAATGTTTCTTTTCCCTTTTTTAAAATTCAAATAGAAAAGCTGACCATAAATTAACTGCTTGTGAGGCCTATCAAAGTGTCCTGTCTATCCCTAGAGACAAAATTGATAGAGCACCTAGAATCAAATCTGTAAATATGTAAGTTTGTATCAATAAGGATCATAAAACGAAATTTCAAATTTTTATATGGCAAAAGACCTCATGAACAAAATGAAAATGTCACGGATTAGAGAAAATGAAGATAATTTGCATCCCAAAAAAGGTATTCAAATCCAGAATATGTAATGAACTCCAAAGATGAACATGATAAGATACATAAACGCGTAGAAAATAGATGAAAGACAAATTCCATACTCTTCTTTCTCTATATTGGCAGGTTTTAGTAGGCACATAACTGCTCAGCTAGAGACTTTATTTCTCAACCTTTTTTTCAGCTAAGCATGGCAAGATTTCACCAATAGAATATGACCAGAAGTGACTATACCTTCTCCATCACCTAAAAGGAAGTGATCTGCTCTGAACTAAATTATAGTCTCCTTTCGGATAGACAGGAAAAGACACAACAGAAACCCATCTGCGATGATGACAATGAGGGCAACACTCCAGGGGATGTTCCCACAAGACAGAAGAAACCTGGGTCCATAAACAACCACATGGAGCAGATACTTCATCCGCCTAGAACTCTCCTCTCTCAAGACTATTACACGAAAGAAAGATTAATGTGTTTTATTTAAGCTACAGCTGTATTTGGGAGTCTATGTTATAGCAGTTTAACTCATGCCCTATTTAATATAGAAACTGGCATCAAGAGTAGGAACTGCCATAACAAAAAATTAAAACAAGTGGCTTGGCGATCAGGCCATGAGACACAATACTGGAGTTTGAAAATCAATTGACTCTTTTTATGCTGTATTAAAATATTTGATTTAACTGTGACCTGCTGTAATTTGGAAAGCAGACTGTGCCTAGAGAGGCTGAACCTCTGGGGAAAGCATCTGGAATGAGCCAGAGGTTATTTGGGTTGCCTGCTCTCTAGTACTTCTAACAACCAATGATTGAAAGGAACAGAATTCTGCTAGAGACTCAGCCTATTATATTCAAAGTATTATAAAATGACCATATATAAATATAACTTCATGGAAGCATTTCATTTCTACTTAGAGAGGCCCAGAACACATGTGCCCTTTGTTGTATCATTCTTAATGTTAGGTATTAATGTTAGAAAGGGTAAGAGAAAAAGAAATGAGAAATGTAAAGGAGAAATAAGAACAGTGCCTCAGAAGCTGACACACAATGAGCCAAATGGACTAGGGTCACATGACATTACATTCCCCTGCGAACACTTTCCTTCCAAGAGCCAGCTCCATTTATCCCCCACTTCCAAACTATTTCCTCCAATAGGTGTGGCCTGTCTGCTTCCATTAACTATGCTGCTATCTACCACATGATGACCTCTAATCAAAACTTTTCTTCTCCTAGCAAAGTGTCCAACAGTCTCAGTCTTTCTCTTATTTTCCCCATAAAAGAAAATATAACACTTTTAACACATTGACTGCCATGTAAGTTGTATTTAACTCACGCTAGTTTTGAGCCCAGGGCCTCGTGAAGCATATGTAACTCACACATCAGAACTATCAGAACTGTCCCCACTATCTCCACTAGGACGATGCTCCTCTGAAACATCACTAAATAGATCAACATCTTCATCACTCATGTCCAAAACTTCATTCATCGTTTCCTCCAACAATTCCTTATGCTAATTTTCTCTAGACATTTCCTCTTGAGAATGAAAAACACAAAATAAACTTAGGTGATGATCACACCTCTGGTCACAGAAGCTATACTAAAGTAGAACTGGTGGCTAGGTGGGAAGGTCCACAGCATGCCTGTATGCTGTGAAACCTCTGCTCATTGTTTTCCTTGTCCATCAGCATGTCTCCCCAACCTCCTGTCCCCCGGCTCCAGCCTGCCCGCCCAAGCGTGCCACAGTGCTGGACTGTGTTCTCCGATTACCATAACTTCTGATTGCCCTGTGAGTTGTATATAACTCAAGCACAGAACACAATAAAAAATAACAAATTTTTCATTAAATTAAAAAGGACCGTTTCGTTTTTGAAGTTTTTATTCTATTTTCGTAATAAAACACCATGGTTCAAGGAAAAAAATTTTTTTCTAGTATGGGGGTCAATGTGTTAATGTTTTTTTAGGAGAGTTTCATTGCTTACAACTAAGGGGAAACAAGTAGGACAGTGTCTGATTCTTTCTCTCGCAAATTAGCACCAGAAGGAGATAGCAAAGTTAAACATAATGTTAACAGTAAATTGGTAGGTTTCAGGTACACAACTCTTTGAAATCAGGTTTCCTCCATTTTAGAAGGGAGGAAAAAACAGATTCAGACCAAAGGGGTTTTTTTTTTTTAATAGTATCAGTGCTCACTTCAGCAGAACATATACTAAAAAATTGGAATGACACAGAGAAGATTAGCATGGCCCCTGTGCAAGGATGACATGCAAATTCATAAAGTATTCCATTAAAAAAATAAATTTTAAAAAAGAAAGAATGTTAGAAATGGTATGAGGACCAGGCCTGATCCACAAAGAGGATAACAGTATGGCAGGCTCTGAGAGTCCATCCTGTTTCTCTTTCTTCTCTATTATCAATATTAGCTCTGCCTATCATCCTAACCTGGATTTGCTAAAGAAATAGTAGAGACTGATGAGTTTTGGTTTTATTTTTGGTTAGAATTTGTCGGTCTTTCACACTTCAATGAACAAGGAAGAATCTTATGCCTGCTTCCTAGGAAGCAGCAGTTCCAGCCACAAAACAGAAACGAAAAAGATACCCCTAAATATGCAAAACTATAGGTAATGACAGAACCTGTCTTTAACTGTCACTCTTCATTTGGTAGAGTAAGCCAGGTCTTAGTATCTGTCAAAATCAATGCAGGACAATTAAACTAGTGTTCGTGTCTCTCTTCTCTTAGTACTAGTCTTCAAAAGATTGTTAGAGTTTGGCAGCAGAATGTGAAACAGACTGCTCTGGCTGAAAATGATGTCAACCAGGGATCCCACCAGAAAAGCCATCCAGTGATGCGAATGGCTGTGAACCCAGCGACACCTGAGGGAATACTCCTGACGCCAGTACTTGGTTATCTCCAGTTTATTACTAAAAATGCACTCTTGAGTATTATCCTATGCTTCGCATAAAAGCAGCAGCTAGCCATTCAACAAGGAAAACATTCCAGGACTGGCTACTCAGCCACTTTGCAGAGTTTTTACCTTTCATGAGGCAAAAATTCGTTCAAACTGCCTGCAGTCCAAAACTGTGGAAATTGGAATACTTTTTACATCTAAAAAATTTCAATGAGATACTTTTCTTCGATTCAAAATCCTCAGTGTATCTTTCCCCTTACTTTGAACCCAACCTAAAATACAGGCAATGCCACTTGGTCACAAAATGCTCTGAAGTCAAAAAGGTGAGGAACACTAAGGACAGAGGTGGCAATTTTATCTGTAGCCACTACCTGTGGTTAATCTCTAACCGCTAGGTGGCACATGTGCAGTGGCAACTAACTAAACCTAATCACATGTAAGGAGGTTCCTAAAAGAAGAGATTGTCTGTGTACTTCATTAAACAGCATCACCTATGTGCTAGACTTAACTCTGGGGGCACAACGATAAATTAGATCTAACCCTTGCCCTTATGTAATTCCATTACATATCTTCTTTTAAGCCTTTACTTTTCTACCTACAATGACTTTTATTTAACCCTAAATACTTGGTTCCATGACATGAAAAAGGTTAATAGCAAAAGCTGTTTGCCATATTAGTTAAAATCAAAGGCTTGGTATCTAATGGTCCAGAATTTGCATTCTAGCTTAGCCATTTGCTACCAATGTGACCTTGGCAAGTTACTTAACCTCATCTTAATTTCCGTTTACTCATCACTTAAAAGACAGATAATACCACCTAGTATAAAACTGTATTTAGGGGGCCAGGTGCTGTGGCTCACAGCTGTAGTCCTTGCACTTCGGGAGGCCGAGGTGGGAGGACTGCTTGAGGCCAGGAGTTTGAGACCAGCCTAAGCAATACCAACACCCCCGTCTCTACAAAAAAATAGAAAAGTCAGCCAGGTGTGGTGGCACGTGCCTGTAGTCCCAGCTACTCATGAGGCTGAGGCAGGAGGATCACTTGAGCCCAGGAGTGTGAGGTTGCAGTGAGTTATGATGACACCACTGCACTCTTGTCCCAGCAACAGAGTGAGACCCTGTCTCGAGGAAAAAAAAAAAAAAGAAAAGAAAAAAGAAAACCTGAATGGGCCTATATCTACTAAACAAGTTGAATCAATAATTATAACCTTCCAAAATAGAACAAACCAAGCACAGTTAGGTTTCTGGGTGAATTCTACCAAACATTTAAGGAAGAAATTATACCAATTCCCCACGACCTCTTTCAGAAGGTAGAAGCATAAGGAATATAACCCTCATCAATGAAGATTTGCAGATGGAAGATAAGCATATAAAAAGATGCTCCACATTATATATCACCAGGGAAATGCAAATTAAAACAATGAGATATCACTACACATCTATTAGAAAGGCCAGAATCTGGACCACTGACACTACCAAATGCTAGCAAATATATAGAGTGACAGGAACTCCCATTCACTGCTAGTGAGAATGCAAAATGGAGCAGCCACTTTGGCAGATAATTTGGTGGTTCCTTACAAAACTAAACATACTCTTACCATATAATCCAGCAATCATGTTGGTTGGTATTTGCCCAACTGGGCTAAAATTTTATGTCCACACAAAAATCTGCACACAAATGGTTTTTTTTTCTTTTTTAAATTTTCCCTTTTATAAGGGTAAGCATACAGATGTTTGTAGCAGCTTTATTCATAACTGCCAAAACTTGGAAGCAATCAAGATGTCCTTCCAGTATGTGAATGGATACATAAATTCTGGTACATCCAGGCCATGGAATATTATTCATCGCTAAAAAGAAATGAGCTATCAAGACATAAAAAGACATGGAGGAAATATAAATGTATATTATTAAGTGAAAGAAGCCAATCTGAAAAGGCTATACTGCATGATCCCAACTATTTGACATTCTGGGAAAGGCAAAACTATGGAAACAGTAAAAAGAATGATGGTTGCCAGGGGTTAAGGGGGAGGGAGGAATGAATAGGTGGAGTGTAGAGAATTTTTAGGGCAGGGAAACTACTCTATATGATGCTTTAATGGTAGATATATGTCATTATATTTGTCCAAACTCATAGAATGTACAACACCAAGAGTGAATTCTTACATAAACTATGAACTTTGGATGATAATGATATATTCATGTAGGTTCAACAATTTTAACAAATGTACCACTGTGGTACAGGATGTTGATAATGAAGAAGGTTATGCACATACGGGGGCAGGGGATATATGGGAAATTTCTATATTTTCCCTGCAATTGTGGTGTGAACCTAAAAGTGCTCTAAAATTACAATAAAACACTAGTATAGTAAATACATAAACCAATAATACAGTCACTTATCATTATCAAGTATTAGCTACTGTGCATTACTGTATGTGCTACACTTTAAAACGACTTGCAGTGCCTTAGGTTTGTTCACACCAGCATCACCACGAACTTCTGAGTGATATCCTGTGTTGTGCTCTGCTACGAAACCACAACAGCTACAATGCCACTAGGCAATAGGAATTTTTCAGCTCCATTATAATCCTATGGGACCACCACTGCATATGCAGTCCGCTGTTGATGGAAACATCATTATAACTGAACTAGTATATGACTAAAGTGGACTAGCATAACTAGTTCTCAACAGAAACAGTATGATATGCATCCCTAGAGCCTAGAGTTTTATCTCTAATATATTCTCCATGAAAAAAACTAGAAGCCCTTAGAGAATATCTGTTTTCATATCTTGGGTCAGAGAGTACTAAAGATGAACCTGAAAAATACTGCCAAAGAGCAATGAGCTCTGAAAAGTTTTCAGATGATACTAAAAAGAACTCAGAAGCCAGCTGACAAGGTGCTCCCATGAGCCAAACTATGACAACTTGAACACTAAGAAGAAATTTTTAATTATAACTGAATTATAATTAATTATAATTAATTAAAACATATTTGCAAAGCCCTGATTATATGATTCTCAGGAAAATGGAATTTCTCTTCAAGTAACTAGTACTTCATTCAAGTTGATTTTATTCATATTTAAAAAATGCAGAGATTACCAAAAGAAAGACAGGATTTTCTTACCATAAAATATTCATAAACTGGTCCATGGAACTTCTTACTACTTTCTGAATGGCTACTTCCAGATTATTCAGTCCCCCCTCCCACCTATCAAAGTAGGATACTCATTTTAATTAATACTCTTACATTACTGAAAATCAATAACTAAGTGTATCAAGGGACAGGATTTACAAGAGTAAGAGAACCTTCCAATAAACTCTAGGGTCTTGAGACATACCCTTGCAGTGAATTCAAGTTTGCTTTTAATTTGACTAGAAATTTATGGAACATTTGTCTTTGCTTGGGTTTATTTACAGGTTGGTGGGGTTTTTTTTTTTGAGACAGAGTCTATGCTTGCCTGGGATAGAGTGCCGTGGTGTCAGCCTAGCTCACAGCAACCTCAAACTCCTGGGCTCAAGCGATCCTCCTGCCTCAGCCTCCCATGTAGCTGGGAGTACAGGCATGTGCCACGATGGTTGGCTATTTTTTTCTATTTTTGGTTGTTTGGCTAATTTCTTTCTATTTATAGTAGAGACGGGGTCTTGTTCTTGCTCAGGCTGGTCTCTAACTCCTGAACGCAAACAATCCCGAGGCCCGCCTCGGCCTCCCAGAGTGCTAGGATTATAGGCGTGAGCCACCGCGCTCGGCCAGGTTGGTGGTTTTAACAGTTGCTCTTTATCCTTTCGTTCACTGTTGCCCTGTGTTCACTGTGCTCACTAAAAGAACTAGACAGTGGCCCTGCCAAAGACAAAGACAGAGAGCAAAGACTAACACACTTGGCTTTCTTTAACTTTATAGAAAGCCTGGGTAAAAAAATGTTCTTTCCGGACCGGGCACGGTGGCTCACGCCTGTAATCCTAGCAGTCTGGGAGGCTGAGGCAGGCAGATCGTTTCAGCTCAGGAGTTTAAGACCAGCCTGAGCAAGAGC
>NW_012153618.1:365015-365571 GCF_000956105.1 Propithecus coquereli | reverse complement strand
TTAAAGAAACTGAATCAAAATCCTAACAAATACTGTCAAAAACTACGAATGAGGCCAGAATGAGGCCAGGCGAGGTGGCTCATGCCTGTAATCCTAGCACCCTGGGAGGCCCAGGTGGGAAGATTGCTTGAGGTCAGGAATTCCAGACCAGCCTGAGCAAGACCAAGACCCCACCTCTTGTAAAGATAGAAAAAATTAGCCAGGAAACTAAAAACAGAAACAAAAAATTAGCTGGGTGTGGTGGCGAGTGCCTGTAGTCCCAGCTACCCTGGAGACTGAGGCAGGAGGATCACTCCAACCCGGGAGTTTGAGGTTGCTGTGAGCTAGGCTGATGCCAGAGCACTCTTAAACAGAACTAAATCCAGAGATTACAAAACTTGAAAAATGGAAAAGGATGACTAGGACTAAAGCATCCTAAGGTTTATGGAAAAAAGGAGAGAATATCTTTAGAATTTATTTATTTAAGGTTATGTTTCAATTTAAAAAGAAAACTTTAAAATAATCAAAGGGGAAGAAGGGATTAGGAAAACTTGATTAATCCAATAGGAGGCAGAAA
>NW_012153618.1:361641-364965 GCF_000956105.1 Propithecus coquereli | reverse complement strand
TGGTGCATGCCTGTCCCAGCTACTCGGGAGGCTGAGGCAGTAGGATCGCTTGAGCCCAGGAGTTTGAGGTTGCTGTGAGCTAGGCTGACACCAGGGTACTCTATCCCTGGGCAACAGAGTGAAACTCTATCTCAAAAAAAAAAAAATGTTCTTTCTGCTCTTCTCTAAACTTATTTGCCTTGACCTCTCATAGGAGACAGCATGAGAAGACAGTCCATTTGTAGGGCTTACTACTCTTCATGTAAGAAAAAAATTAAATACCAGAAATTTAGTTTTGTGGTGATGTTCCGAGAACAGTAGGTAGCTTAGAAAACGCAAAAAGGAAAATATAAGAATGTAATACAGCTTCACTTAGCGAAATGAATGCCTCCTATGTGCCTAGAAGTATTCTAGGCACTGGGGATATAAAAGAGTGAACAGGCAAATCCCCTGACTTCATGAACCTTACATTCTAGTGTGGAAGACACACAATAATAATAAATGACACAGGAAAGCAAGGAAAACTACAGGCCCAAAGTCCATAATAGGTGAAAGAGGACAGAATCCAGGACACAAGCAGAGGAGTTGGTCTTATAGAGCCATAGGGACTCTTCAACCCATTTTACCAGGTGGGAAGATAGAATATGTGGGTAGAGAGGCAAGCCATAAAGTAGATTCAACAATGATGGGGGAATATGGAACCACTTTTCTAATTGCAATCAAGACCTGCTTGAGATTTGAGGCCACAAATTTAAAATGAAACCAGTCAGCAAGATTATATGTTTTTCTCCAGCCATGTTCAGGTGCGAGAATGAAAAATTTGGGTTGTGTCATGAAAGCAAATCAGTGGTGGATGGCAAAGGAATTCAGGGTATGTGAGAGAATGACTACAAGGATGGATCATAGAATGTGAGCTAGAAAAGGTGACAAACCCCACTGGTAAGGTCACTAAACTGGAGGTCTCAATATGGTTGGAAAATTATTGTGGTGTGGATATTAGGAGAAAATGAGCTGGAAAAAGAATAAGTAAGTGGTAGTCAGAGCATAGGATAATTTAAAGTGAGATTTTGGAAATGAAACAACTGTCCTGATGAGTGACACAGTGACAAAGGCTAACATATAACTGTAAGAATAAGAGGCTGAGGTATGATTCTGGAGGAAATCAAGAGCCAAGAGGAGAGGGTCTTGAATAGATTAAAATGACAATGGCAGACGCAGTGGAGAATAAAATAGAAAGGTAGGATCTAAATCTTTAATAAATGAGAGACAATACCCAGGAAGAATGCTGGTATGTGCAACAAAAAGGAATATGTGGTATATCCTGATAGCATTATTTTAAAGTAACTTACGAGTAAACATTATGTTAAAAAATTAAAGCTTCGAATAGACTTTACACTGGTAAGTAACAGTATACAGTTCAGGAAAAAAAGTCATAAGAAAAAGAAGTAATCTTCTGAAGTGATAATCTTTGCTTGCAAAAAAATAATCCTAGTACTCTCGGAGACCAAGGAGGGAGGATCTCTTCAGGTCAGGAGTTCAAGACCAGCCTGAGCAAGAGCAAGACCCTCCACCACCTCCACCTCCATCTCCCCTCTTCCCACTAAAAATAGAAAATTTAGCCAGAAATTGTGGCACATGCCTATAGTCCCAGCTACTCAAAAGGCTGAGGGAGGAGGATCGCTTGAGCCCAGGAGTTTGAGGTTGCATTGAGCTATGATGATGCCACTGCACTCCAGCCTCGGGAACAGAGCAAGATTCTGTCTTAAAAAAAAAAAAAACTAATGGAACTTATATAAATTCAAGTTTAAAGTAATGTGGTAATAAATGTGCACAAAAGGGTGAAATTTAGAATTCTCAACTTCCAAGCTTCATTTTGTCACTTTAACTAATTAGACCTTACTGGAAAGAAAGATAGGAATTGTAGAATATTTCAAGGCTTTCCAAGAATTATAGTTACATAATAACAATACATTTGACAATCATAAACATTTTTTGGAAAATTATTCTTTTAAAGGTGTAACAATTTTTAACTTTTCTCTAAAAACTATGTGATATTCTGTAAGCATCAAGATGATGTTCAACTTCAGACAGAAAGCCTATCACTATGCCTGAACTCTATCCAACGACTGTTGAAACACTGCTAATGAGAGACTATCTCCTGCAGCTATCCTCTAAATACAATATGAAATCTAGTCCCTTTGATAACTTATTAAATCACTGAACTTCTATAAATTTTAAGAACTATTTTGGGTAAGCTACTCTAGCTACCTTTTGCAGATGCACAATACATATTAGATTATTTAAGGTACTGAAAGTTCAGCAGACCAGAAACTATTTGTTCTAGTTTAACCCAGCATTTCAGAATATTATTCACTAACGGAACATAGTTTTTCCTCAACAAACATATTAACAAAATAAGCTTTAAACAAACACTAGATGGCTCACAGGCTAGAAATACACTATAAACTATCAAACTAATGGCCTGGAATTACTGTTTCTCTCAGTTCTAATTTTGCTTTGATAAAAAATTTATCCACCTATACAAAACAATTCCTACTAAATCAGGGCTCAAGGAAAAAAAGATCGAGAACTCAGCTTTTTCATGTTGTCATTAGTTATCAAACTACTTAACCAGATGGAAATTTCAGAATTCATTATAAAGACAGATGCAAAAATAGTTATGCAAATGCTAAGTACATTATATAGACAAGTACAAAGAATTATGTACATTTTTAATTCTCAGTAAGTTTTGATACCTGTTTCCACAATATTTTCTGTTTCTGTTGTCTCCAGCCCATCCATGCTGTCCTCATCTTCCACCGCCGTTTTTCCTCTACTTCGAGGCCTACAGAGAAATAAATACATATACCTGAGTGTTAAATTTTAAGGCTTAACTTTATACTCAACATAAACCATATCTGAATGTATACAAAATAATAATAAAATAATTTAGGAATTTTTTCAGCATTTTACCATATCAAATAGTTAGTATCAGACTTTATAGTCATTTTCTCCCTTAAATCCAGCCCTTCCTTATGCCCTAAATGTGAGGACGAAATCGGATTATTATATTTGTGTCCTCATACCTCACTTCTTTAAGTCATTCTGGCCTTTGTCTCCCTTTTAACTGACCTTCCGATGACTCCCTCTGTCTAGAGCAGTGGCTTTTAAGCAGCTAATGGGTTCTTTTCAAAGTTAACACACCACATTTTACCTCTACATTCAGTGAAGTTGATGAGTGATGCTCAGACACGTATTTTTTAAAGGCTCACACAAGTGACTGTTATTCAGATGACTCAAAAAAAAAAGAACTCTAATATTTGAAACTCGGTCTTGGGGGGGAAG
>NW_012153618.1:347970-348471 GCF_000956105.1 Propithecus coquereli | reverse complement strand
CCAGAGCCTTTATTGATAAATCTATCAAACTTAAAAGAAATGATATTAATCCTATACTACTTTTCAGTAAACAAAGGGGGAAGAACACTTCCCAACTCATTCAGCATTACACTGACAGGAAAATCAAACAAAGACACTGTGTAAGACCAATATCCATGATGAATATAGACCTGTTCCAAAGAATACAAAAGAAACGAACACTCTGCCACCCATTTTTTGCAGATATTATAATTCTCTTTCTACAACAAAACAAGGATAATTCAAGAAAATAAAATTACAGCCTCTTCCTCACTTTAAAAATATGCATAAAAATTCCAAACGAAGCTCTTAGGGGCTCTAGTTCTAGATAAGATGGAGGAACATATATGTCAAACTTACTTTCCCACAGAGTGCAACTATAAAACCTGGAAATAATGCATACAACAACGATTTGAGTTTCCTGAAATATATAACAACAAGTTGATTAAGAATAGATACCACAGGCCGGGCGCAGTGGCTCAC
>NW_012153618.1:344810-347920 GCF_000956105.1 Propithecus coquereli | reverse complement strand
AAAAAAAAAAAAAAAAAAGAAAAGAAAGCAAAGAATAAGGGACAAACCACCATTTTAAATAAAAGATCTGTAAAAGAACTTTATGAAACAAATTTCATACATAAGGAGCCACTCAGCCACATCAGCAGAGATCTGAAACAGATCTTAGACCAATATAAGAACTAGGGACATAGAGGCTGGGACTTCTGAAATAATCCCAACATAACTGCTACAATGGGGAGACAGAACAAGATATTAATCCAAGAGATATTATGGAGGTAGAATCAACTTCTAATCTTTCCTTTATGCAAAGCATGCAACGTTTGGGAGAAAAGCAACGCGGCAGAAGGAACAGCAAACACAAAATTGTTGAGATGAGAGAGTAAGTGAAGGGGGCTGGATACACAGCAAGGAAGCATAGTGTCTGGAGCTGGGTGGGGGTGTAGGGGGGCCTAAGAAAAAAAAAATTTTATAGCATCACTTCATTTAGAAACCTTAGACCAACATAAGAACTAGGGACATAGAGGCTGGGACTTCCGAAATAATCCCAACATACCTGCTACAATGGGGAGACGGAACAAGATATCAATCCAAGAGATATTATGGAGGTAGAATTAACTTCTAATCTTTCCTTTATGACTCTTCATAATTACAAATATCCATTTTTAAAGAAACTGAAAAACGTCGTTTAGTTAGCTTTTTCACTTAATCTTCCAGACCAATGTCCTGCTCTATGTTGAGTCTCTCTCTCCAGTATTCTAACCATCACTGTCTACATTATTACTTTTGGCCCAACTGGCTTTGTTTCAAACTTGTTTTACCTAGTCTATAATTTCTATCAACATATCAGTTATCTGCATTGTCCTACTTACTCCTCAAAAAGAATTTCTATTTTAATAGTCGCTTAGTTTTTCTCTTCTTCTGATTTTTCCTATCCTTGTTTTTGCACCAGTAAGACATGCTATTTACATTCAATGACCCATCAGAAGTCTTCTCCTTCTGGCCAATTGACCAACTTATCTACATCATGTCATTTTCAAATTTTACATATTTCATTCATATCTTTCTTATTGCTGCTCATTTGCTTCTGGCATGTGACTGTTCTGAGGAATCAAACACTAATTTTTGCATGCAAAAGTTAATAGTCATACTTGTCAAAACCATATCAGCTGCCAATTTCCATATTTAAATATCAAAATCGATACATATATTTTTACATATATATTAATTCAGATTTTTCCAGTTTCTGTTTTAAATGAAAGTTTAAAGTCTATTACAAATGACAACATAAGGATTATTTTAATCCTTCTTTGGTTGTCTCCCTATCCCTCTTTTTTCTTTCCATTTCTTAACCCCTTCATTTCAGTTTTCATTGCTTCCCTTTATTACAAAGAAATGTGAAGTAAAATAACATCGCTAACTTCATTTGAGAAAATTTTCTATCAAAATTAACACTCCACATTAACCTTAGAAACTGAAACTAATTTGAGTTTTTAAAGTAACATAGGGACTTCTACTTAAAGCCACATGAAGTAAGAGGATTCAAAATTATCCTCCAGCCGCAAAGAACAAGAACCAGACAAAATATAAGAAACAACCATTATCAAACATTGACAACAAGGGCAAGACTATAATCCTTGAAACAAAGGAAAAAAAAGATTACAACAAAATCCAGTTCTCAACACCAAAAAGTCGTAATGTGTGCCATCCAATAAAAACTTACAAGATTCAGAAAGAAACAGGAAAATGTGGGCCACAGCCAGAAGAAAAATCAGGGAATGAAAACAGAAAAAAAAAAACATATTAATATGATAGAAAAGGCAATCGTGGACATTAAACCAGCTACTTTAAATATGCCTCATATGCTCAAGAATGTAAATGTCTCTTTTAAGGAAAAAAAGAACAAAAGTACCATGTAATTATGTAACTACCTTATTTTAAAAACACTCAAAAATGTATAGCTTTTTAGCCAAATGAAGATAAAATAAAATTCTCAGAAATATTCAATTAGTCCCCAAAAAAGGCATAAAAACAAAGAAAGGAACAACAAAAACAATGGGACAAATGGAACAAATACAAAACAAAGAGCTAGAAGATAGATTCAAACCCACCCTTATCTATAATTACATTAAATGTAAGTGGCCTAAACACTACATTAAAATGCAGAGATTATCAGATTAAATTTTAAAAAGCAAGACGTAACTATATGCAGTCTATAATATACACACTTTAAGGTAAAAACATAAATAGGTAAAAGCACAAGGAGGGAAAAGGACCTAACATGACAACATTAATCAAAAGAAAGCTAGCCGGGCACAGTGGCTCATGCCTGTAATCCCAGCACTTTGAGAGGCCAAGGAAGGAAGATCACTTGAGCCCAGGAGTTCAAGATCACTTGAGCCCAGGAGTTTAAGGCCAGCCTGGGCAACACAGCAAGACCCTCCCCTGCCCCCCTACAAAAAATAAAAAAATAAAAATTCGCTGGGCGTTGTGGCCACACCTGTAGCTACTTAGGAGGCTGAGGTAGGAGAATTGCTTGAGCCCAGGAGTTTTCTGTGGTCTATATGACTGAGTCACTGTATTCCATCCTGGGCAACAGGGCCAGACTCTGTCTCTAGAAAGGAAAAAAAAAAGAAAGCTAAAGTGGCTATATTATTAGACCAAGTAGACTTCAGAATAAGGAATATATAATAACTAAAAATGTAAATTTCATAATGATAAAAGCATCAATTCATAAAGTAGGTAATAATCCTAAATCTGTATGCATCGAATATAGCAAGGCTTCAAAATGCATGGTAATTGAAAGGAGAAATTTAAAAATCCACAATAATAATAATAATTTAAGCCTTCACTTAAAAAAATTTTAAGTGGGCAAATCAAATCCATAACAAATAAAAGAAAGAATACAGTTAAGGGCAAAAATCAGTGAAGTAAAAACACAATAGCAGGCCGGGTGCAGTTGCTCAAGCCTGTAATCCTAGCACTCTGGGAGGCCGAGGCAGGCAGATCCTTTAAGCTCAGGAGTTCAAGATCAGCCTGAGCAACAGTGAGACCCTGTCTCTACTAAAAAAAAAAAATAGAAAGAAATTAACTAGACACTTAAAAAAATTTTAAGTGGGCAAATCAAATCC
>NW_012153618.1:337805-343510 GCF_000956105.1 Propithecus coquereli | reverse complement strand
AAAAAAAAAAAAGAACAGATACCATAATTCAAAGTACTGCCTGAACAGAACACAGCCCAAACTCCAGGAGTGCGTGCTGTGAAGCAAAGAGACAGAGTGTGCTCTCCTGGGCTCACCACATGCCCATCAGTGAACCAGATTCTAATTAATATAACAAAGACTTTGAGAACTGAGCTAACAGACCTCTGGCCAGGTCCCAGACCAACTACTCAATACTACACACACAGTACATATAGAAACATTATTGCGAAGGCTTTGAAAATTAAACAAACATGACCACAGCCCACAGATGGCTACCTGGAATTTGTACCCTGTACCGACCCAGACCAAGTGGCTGCTAAGCCAAAAGTATCAACATTCTCCATAAAATGATTTTTAAACCCACAGTTTTATAACATAATATTCAAAATGTCCAGGAAACAACACAAAATTATTTAGTACACAAAAAACCATAAAAATATAAAATCACATGAAAAAATACAATCAACAAAGGCCAATAACAAAATGACACAAAGGCTAAAAATGTCTGATGAACACTTCAAAGGAGCTATTATAAAATATTCAAATGAGCAATTACAAACATGCTTAAAACTTAAAATAGAGCATAACAGCAAATAAATAAAAGATGTAAGGAAGAAACAAGTAGCAATTTTGGAAATGAAAATTAAAAAACAAATTAAAAGCTCACTGGAAATAAATACTAAATGGTAGACTTAAATGCAAACATATCAATAATTATATTAAACATAAATGGTCTAACCACACCAATTCAAAAAGCGATTATCAGAATCTATTTTAAAAAGACCCAGTCATATACAGTTTACGTGAAAGTCAATTCACTTATAATGATATATATTTAAAGAACAAAACCATGCAAACACTAATGAAAATTAAGCTGGTGGCTATGTTAATATACGAAGCAGACTTCAAAACAAAACAAAATTCCCAGGGGTAAAGGCAGACATTACATATTGATAAAAGGTCAACTCACCAACATCACATAATTCTGACTCTAAATGTGTATGCACCTAACAAATGAACTTCAAAATATATGAAGCAAAAAAATCACACAAATTAAAGAAATAGCTCCATAAATATACAGAGAAACTTCAATGCTCCTCTGTCAGTAACAAACAGAACTGGTAGAGAGAAATTTAACAAGAATACAGAAGAACTCAACAATATCAATCAACTGGATGTAATTAACATTTATAAACTCAAAAATAACTCAAAAATCATTACAACTCATGAGTTATAAACTCATTTGTAACTCAAAAATAGAATACACACTCATGTCAAGTGAACATGGAACATAGACATGTACAGGCCATATCCTGAGTCATTAACCCAATCCTTTTAAAAGCTGAAATCATAAAAAGTACGATCTCAAATGATAATGGAATTAAACTAGAAATCTTATGGATAAGAGAAGGATAACAGAAAAATCTTCATATAACTGAAAATTAAATAACATATATCTAAATACTCCATGGGTCAAAGAGAAAGTCTCAGGGAAATTAGAAAACACTTTGAATAAACAAAAGTAAAAATACAATATATCAAAATTTGTGGGATGTAGCTAAAAGCAATGCTCAAGAAAAAATTTACAGCATCAAACGTTTATATAGCAAAGAAGAGGGCAGGTGCAGTGGCTCACGCCTGTAAGCCTAGCACTCTGGGAGGCCAATCACTTGAACTCATGAGTTCGAGACCAGCCTGAGCAAGAGCAAGACCCCATCTCTACTAAAAATAGAAAAAATTAGCTGGTCAACCAAAAATAGAAACAAAAAAGTAGCCAGGCGTGGTGGCTCGCACCTGTAGTTTTAGCTACTCGGGAGGCTGAGGCTGAGGCAGCCCAGGAGTTTGAGGTTCCTGTGAGCTAGGCTGATGCCACAGCACTCACTGTAGCCTGGGCAACAAAGCAAGACTCTGTCTCAAAAAAAAAAAAAAAAGAAAGAAAGAAAAGAAAAGAAAAGAAGAAAGGACTTAAATCAACGGTCTAAGTGTCCACCTTAGAAACTAGAAAAGAAAAAGCGAAATAAACCTACATCAGGCAGAAGGAAGGAAATAATCAAGAGCACAAATCAATGAAATTGAAAACGGAATATGGCAAAAATCACTAAAACCATCATATCTAATGGATTAATAGCCAGAACTCCTAACTAAAACTCAACAAAAGACAACCCAATCCAAAAACAAGCAAAGAACTGATATAGACACTCTCCAAAGAAGATATACAAATGGCCAAAAGCACATGAAGACGCTCAATAGGACTAACTATTAGGAAACCGTAAATCAAAACTGAGAGATATCACCTCTCACCCGTTAGGATGGCTACTATCAAAAAAAAACTGAGGCAGCAAGGAGTGGTGGTTCATGCCTATAATCCCAACACTTTGGGAGACCAAGGAAGAAGGATCACTTGAGCCCAGGAGTTCAAGGCTAGCCTGGGCAACAGAGACTCCTATCAATCAATCAATCAATCAATAAAATTTAGCTGGGTGTTATGGTACATGCCTGTAGTCCCAGCTACTAAGGAGGCTGAGGCAGGAGGATCATTTGAGCCCAGAACTGAGAGGCTGCAGTAAGCTATGATCACGGCACTGCACTCCAGCCTGGGTGACAAAGAGAGAACCCATGGGGGGGAGGGGCAGGGGGCAGTTGGTGAGAATGAGGAGAAAGTGGAACACTTGTACACAGTTGGTGTACAATGATACAGCCACTGTGGAAAATAGTATGGCATTTCCTCATTAAATTAAAAAGAGAATTACCATATGATCCAGAAATTCTACTTCTGAGTATATTTCGAAAAAAAATCGAAAGCAGGGTCTCAAAGTGATATTTATATACCCATGTTCACAGCAGCATTATTCAAAACAGCTAAAACGTGGAAGCAACCAAAGTGTCCACCAATGAATAGGCGAAATGTGGTATAAACATACAGTGGAATATTATGTTGCCTTAAAAAAGCATCAAATTCCTTAAAAAAGGAATTCTGACGTGCTATACTAAGACACAAATGAACCCTGAGAACAATCTTCTAAGTGAAATAAGCAACAAGTCACAAAAAGACAAATACTGGATGATTCCACTTATATAAGGTATTTAGAGTAGTCAAAAACAGAGACAGACAGTAAGTAGAATGGTGGTTGCCAGGGGCAGAGAGGAGGAAATGAGGAGTTTATTGTTTAATGGGAATAAAGTGTGAGTTTTACAAGATAAAGAGAGTTATGGAGATGGATGATAGTCATGGTCACACACATTATGAATATATCTAAAACCACTAACCTATAGACTTAAAAATGGTTAAGATGATAAATTTAATGTTTATTTTACCACAATTTTAAAAAAATCAAGGAAACCAAATTCCAATTCCTTGGAAAGATCAGTAAAATGGACAAACCTCTAGCAAAACTGATTTTTAAAAAAGAGAAGATACAAATACCAGGAACTGCTATGAACTGAACATGCTTTGTCCCCAGCAAAACTCATGTTGAGGCTTGGTCCCCAATGTAGCAGTGATGGGAAGTGGTGCCTTTTAAGAGGTGATTAGGTCGTTAAGAGGGATTAATGCTTTTCTCACAGATTAGTTACCACAAGAGCAGGCTGTCATAAAGTGAAGCAGCCTCTGGTGTTTGGTCTCTCTTTGCACACACCAGCTTCCCCTTCTACTTCTCTGTTATGTTATGACACAGCAGAAGGCCCCCACCAGAAGCCAACCAGATAAGACCACCCATCGTGTACTTCCGAGCCTCCGGGGTTAAATAAATCTCTTTCCTTTATAAATTACCCAGTCTCAGGTATTTTATCATAGCAACAGAAAACGAACCAAGACAGAATGAAAGAGGGGATTTCATTACAGACCCCACAGACGTAAAAATGACAATAAAGGAATATTTTGAACAACTCCACATATATATGTTTGACATCTTCAGATGAAATGGACTAATTCATCAAAAATGACAAACTAATAAAACTCACCCAACATGAAATAGGTAACCTGCACAGCTCTTTAACTACTTAAGAAACTGAATTTATACTATAAAACCTGAAATAGCAATCTCCACGTCCAGATGCTTTCACTGGCTAATTCTACCCAAAATTTTAAAATGAAATAACACCAATTCTACAGAATCTCTTCCAGAAAACAGATGAGAGGGGAATATTTCTCCACTCATTTAATGAGGTCAACATTATCCTGATACCAAAATCAGACAAAAACAGTACAAACAAAACTACAGACTAATATCCCAAGTCAACACACAAAAAAATCACCAAGAATATATTAGCAAACCAAAGAGAAACATAAAAAGAACAATAAACCCCAATGTGGGGTTTATCCCAGGAATGCAACACTTACTCAACATTAAAAAAATCCATCAGGCCAGGCGCAGTGGCTCACACCTGTAATCCTAGCACTCCAGGAGGTCGAGGAGGGTGGATTGTTTGAGCTCAGGAGTTCCAGACCAGTCTGAGCAAGAGCGAGACCCCATCTCTACTAAAAAATAGAAAGAAATTACTTGGACAGCTAAAAATATATAGAAGAAATTAGCCGGGCATGGTGGCACATGCCTGTAGTCCCAGCTACGCGGGACGCTGAGGCAGTAGAATCGTTTGAGCCCAGGAGTTTGAAGTTGCTGTGAGCTAGGCTGACGCCACGGCACTCTAGCCTGCGCGACAGAGTGAGCCTCTGTCTCAAAAAAAAAAAAAAAAAAAAATCCGTCAATGTAATCCACGATGTTAACAGCCTAAATCACAGGTCAGCAAACTATGGCACAGAGGCCAAATCCAGGCCTGTATCTGCTTTTGTTGTAATCATTCTGCTTTGTTCCAATAAAATTGTGTACTTGTATATACATAAACAAACATGTATACTTGTTTACATATCATCTATATCTGCTTTCGTGCTTCAACAGCAGATGTGAATGGTTGCAACAGAGACCATATAGCCTGCAAAGCCTAAAATATTTACTATATGACCCCTTTACAGAAAAGATGTGGGAGTTCATCACCACTACATCTGCCTTACAGAAAATGCTAAAGGGAGTTCTTCAAATTGAAGCCAGGCGTATTAGTACACACCTGTAGTCGCACCTGTAATCCCAGCTACTTGGGAGGCTGAGAGAGGGCCGCTTCAGCCCAGGTGTTCAAGACCAGCCTGGGCAACATAGCAAGATCCTGTGTCACTCTGTAACATCATTAATACAAAATGTGAGGGGAGAAGCTAAATGTAAAGTTTTGGTATGTCCCTAAACTTATCAGCTTAAAATAGACTGCTATTACTATAAAATGTATTGTGTAAGCCTCATGGTAACCACAAAGAAAAAAACTGTACTAGATATGCAATCTATCATAGAAAAGAATCAAAGCACATCACTACAAAAAACTATCAAATCACAAAGGAAGACAGCAAGAGAGGAAGAATGGAACAAAGGTACTACAAGAGTCAGAAAATAATTTTTAAAATGGTAGTAGTGTAATAACTCCCGATCAATAATTGCTTTAAATGTAGATAAATTGTGCAACCAGAAGACAAAAACAAGATCCAACTATCTGCTGGCTACAAGAGACTCTCTTTAGCTTTAAAGATACACATAGGCCGGGCATGGTGGCTCATGCCTGTAATCCTAGCTCTCTGGGAGGCCGAGGCAGGTGGATTGTTTGAGCTCAGGAGTTCGAGACCAGCCTGAGCAAGAGCAAGACCC
>NW_012153618.1:336527-337620 GCF_000956105.1 Propithecus coquereli | reverse complement strand
TTACATCAGACAAAATAGACTTTAAGTCAAAAAATGTTACAAGAGACAAAGATCATTATCCTATATAAAGGGGTTAATTCATCAAGAGGATATAACAACTGTAAATATATACGCACCCAACTTCAGAGAACCGAAATATATGAAGCAAATCTCAACAGAACTGAAGGGAGAAGTAGACAGCAATTATAGGAGACTTCGATGTCCCATTTTTCAACAGTAAATAGATCAACCAGACAAAAATCAGTAAGGTAACACAGACTTGAACAACACTACAGACCAAATGGACCTAACAGACATATATATGGAACATTCCATCCAACAGCAGCAAAATATACATCCTTCTCAAGCATACAAAGAATATTCTCCAGGATAAATAATTTGTTAGGCCACAAAATAAATACTAAATTCAAGAAGACTGATATCACATCAAGTATCTTGTCTGACAACAATAGTATAAAACTAGAAATCAATAAACAGGAGGAAAATTGGAAAAATTCACAAATATGTGGAAATTAAACCACATAGTACTGAACAACCAATGGGTCAAAAAAGAAATCAAAAGGGAAAATCTATTAATATATATGTCCTATTTACAATTTAAGGGAAAATGATCATCTCAAGAAATGCAGGGGGGAAAAAATCAGACATAAGTACAGTCAGTCCTCTGTCTCCATGGGTTCTGCATCTACAGATTCAACCAACTGTGGATCAAAAGTATATATTTGTTATTTTATTAATCTGTCTCTTTAACTGATGTGTAATTTCCATGAAGGCTGGAACTTTGTTCTATTCGCCGCTGCACTCCCAACAGCACCAAACATAAGTACTCAATATATACTTTGTTGAATAAATACAATAGTTCTACAATTCAGGAGGAAAAATAAGGATTTAATAAAAATACTGAGATAACTACCTAACTATTCTGAAGATAAGTAAGTTATAGCTCTACCTTCCACTAAACAAGCAAATGAAATTTCAGATGGCGTGAAACTTTAAAAGCCACTTAACATAATGAATCTTGTGTAAAAAGGGAAATAAGAGGCCAGGCGCGGTGGCTCACGTCTGTAATCCTAGCACTCTGGGAGGCCGAGGC
>NW_012153618.1:332302-332712 GCF_000956105.1 Propithecus coquereli | reverse complement strand
ACCTCACTAACAATTTTAGAAATATTAATTAAAGTAAGGAGATATCATTTTACATATCAAATTAGCAAAGAGTGTTAACACCCACTGCCAGGCAGGTTATAGGAAAACAGACACTACTAAGAGTGTAAACTGAACAACCATACCAAAACATCCTAAATATAAAACATAGACTATATCTTCTATTTAGTCTCATGTCAAAAAGATACATAAAGCTTTTGGAGAAAAATCATTTGGAAATCATAAAGACTAAAACACTATGCAAGTAATTCTCAAGGCAGATGGATGTAGTGATAAGGGCATTACAGCCAAAGCAAAGAGAAATCAACAGTAGATAACAGTATTTCCGTTCAACAGCTGGTACTCATCACAGCAGCTCAAAATGGGCATAATCAATTAAACTGACATCATCC
>NW_012153618.1:328829-330676 GCF_000956105.1 Propithecus coquereli | reverse complement strand
CCCAGCTACTCAGGAGGCTGAGGCAGAAGGATTGCCTGAGCCCAGGAGTTTGAGGTTGCTGTGAGCCAGGCTGACGCCACGGCACTCACTCTAGCCCGGGCAACAAAAGCAAGACTCTGTCTCGAAAAAAAAAAAGAAAAAGAAAAAGGGAAATAAGAGTCTTTAACACTATGGGAAGAAACAAAACTGTCATTGGCAGGTAATATCACCAACATCTACTTAGAAAATACAATTTTATCATTTGAAAAGAGTTGTGTAAGATTGTCAAATCAACACAGTCAGTTAACTTTCCCATACACTAAGCTGAACAAACAGGAGCAATAATCAATTCTAACATAATGAAAATAGATAACAATAAAGTTACTAGAAATAACTTCAATGAGAAATATAATACAAAAATTTTTGACAAAAGGAACAAAGTCCCAATAAAAAAAGGGGACAAAAGATACAAATAAGTAATTCACTAACAAATTCACAGACAAAATGAATCAGCCTAAAAAATATAAAGTATCCAACGTCACCACCCAGCAATGAGGTAAATCAAACAATGAGGTTAAAAATGAAAAATGTTGATAATATTCAGTGATAGTGGGAATAATGAGACAAAGATTCATGTAAAAGAGGAGGCAAGTACGTAAATGGTACAGCATAGATTGAAAGTCAATTTGGGGCCGGGTATGGTGGCTCTCGCCTGTAAACTCTAGCACTTTGGGAGGCCAAGGTGGGAGGATCACTTGAGGTCAGGAGTTCGAGACCAGCCTCAGCAACATGGTGAGACCTCGTCTCTATAAAAACTGGAAAAATTAGCCAAGCGTGGTGGTTCATGCCTGTAGTCCCAGCTACATGAGAGGCTGGGGCAGGAGGATCACTTGAGCCCAGGAGTTAGAGGCTGCAGTAAGCTACGACAACACCACTACACTCTAGCCCGGGCAACAGAGTGAGACCCTGTCGGGAAAGGGAAAGGAAAGAAAAGAAGGCAATTTTACAGTATCTTTCAAAAATATAAATTATGCACACCAATTAAGCTATGATTTCAATCTAGAAATCTTACATCAGGTGCATATATATATATATATATATATATATGAGGATATATTCACTACAGCACAAACAACATAAAAGCTGATTGAAGGGAATATTAAAATAAAGAATGCTCTATCCATTCAATGATTTTCAGTTTCTAATTACTAAAAACAATGAGGTAGATCTATTTGTACTAATACAGAAAGATCTCTAAGACAAAGTTTCATGAGAAAAAGTACATTACAGAATATATGATTCCATTTGTGTTTTAAGTCTATATAGATGTAAAAGTACACATATATATTTTTAAGTGTACACATTTGTATATGTGCATACAAATACACAGTAAAATATCTAGAATAGTGTATACCATTCTGATTAACAGGGGTTTCCCCTGGGTATGATGGAAAATTAGGGGCCAGGGAAGAGAGTTTCACTATTTGCTTTTTATGAGCTTTTTATAACGACCATATATTCATCTATAATTTAATAAGGGGCATGGGGTAAAAGGTGAATCCCCCCCTCACCTTGGGAACCACTGAAAGAATGTTTTATCTTTTATGGTCCAGTAGTTCAGGGGTCATTTTTTTTCCTACTCTATACAGCCAACCTTCCAAAATCAGACATGTGATGTATCTAATGATACTTCTTGGGAGTCACATGCAAAAATAAGGTATAGTTTATGGCGTTCAGGGTTTCTTTGTTTATAAAGATAGATAGAAATGCCTCTGCGATGAAATCCCATTGCCTAATCTTCAACCTCTTGATGCTTCTAACCATTACTGAATCCATACAATGTCCAAAACTGCCTAGAAACTGAAAAT
>NW_012153618.1:323085-325556 GCF_000956105.1 Propithecus coquereli | reverse complement strand
TCAATAGGTTTATGAAAAAATGCTCAATATCACTAATCACCAGAGAAAAGCGAATTAAAATCACAATGAGATATCAACTAATACCTGTTAGAATGGCTATTATCAAAAAGGCCAGCAAGGTGTGGTGTCCCCTGCCTGTAATCCCAGCACTTTGGGTAAGCTGAGGCAGGAGGATCTCTTGAGGCCAGTAGTTCAAGATCAGCCTGAGCAACACAGAGAGACCCTGTCTCTACCAAAAACAAAAAACCAAAAAAATTAGCCGAGTGTAATGGCGTGTGACTATAGTCCTAGCTACCGAAGCAGCAGGATCACTTGATGAGCCTAGGAGTTGGCGGCTGCAGTGAGCATCACTGCACTTCAGCCTGGGCGATAGAGTGAGACCCTGTCTGGGAAAAAAAAAAGTGAAAGATAACAAGTGTTAGCAAAAATGTGGAGAAATGAGAACTCCTATATATTGTTGGTGGGAATGCAAATTAATATAGCCATTATGGAGAACAGTATGGAGGCTTCTCAAAAAACTAAAGATTGAATTACCATATTATCTAGCAATCCCACCATGGCTAAATACCAAAAAGAATTAAAGTCAGTAAGTCAAAGACATATCTGCACTTCCATGTTCACTGCAGCATTACTCATAATAACCACCCAAGTATCCATCAATGGTTGAACGGATAAAGGAAATGCGGTATACTCACTGGAATACCACTTAGCCTTTAAAACGATGGAAATTCTGTGATTTGCAACAACATGGATAAACCTGGAAGATATTATGGTAGGTGAAATAAGCCAGGCACAGAAAGACAAATATTGCATGATCTCACATATATGAGGAATCTAAAAAAGTCAAACTTATAGAAGTAGAATGGTGGTTACCAGAGTCTGGGAAGAGGGAAGGGGCCTGGAGAGACGAGGAGACATTGACCACAGGGTACAAAGAAAGTTTCATAATACCTAATACAATTTAAACGAAAAAAGAAAAAGAAAAAGAAAGTTTCAGTTAGACAGGAGAAATAAATTTTTGAGATCTACTGTACAGCATGGTGACTACAGTTAATAATAATGTATATTTCAAAGTTGCTAAAAGAACATATTTTAAATGTTCTTACTACAAGTCTGTGAAGTGATGGATATGGTAACTAACTTGATATAATCAATCTACAATGTATATTTCACATTGCACCCCATAAATATATACAATTATGTCAACTAAAAATAAAATTTTAAATAAAAAGAATAAATAAATATAAAAGCAAAAAAAAACTTCATAATGATGGACAGATAGGATTTCAGACTGGAAATTGGAAAAGGATGAGAGTAGAAAAATGGAGGAGGGGTATCAAGAATGGCTTGGGCGGGTAGAGGCGAAGGTAAAATGTAGCCATGTTAAGAGGGAACAAATGAAAATGTTGAGAGGTAAGACAGACCCAAGATACAGAAAGGACCTGAATCCCAAGCTAAGAAATTAGAATATAATTCATCAGAGAGGCTCTGAAAGTTTTACAGCAAAATAAAGTCAGGATCAGTTATACACTAGGAAAAAATATCCTCATCAGTTTAATAATCCAGATTAGAAAATGAGATCTGAAAGAGCTATTCAATGGACATCTCATTCTGTTGTAAAGCAACTTGCATAGTCAGTCACCAAGGTTTGTTCTATGTTTAATTTACAGCCAAAATCTGACTATTCGTTGATTCAACAAATATTTGAGTGCTGGCTATATGCTGGTCACTGTTCTAAACACGCCACTAATGTTTATTTAGTCGTAGTGATTCTGTACTCTAGAACAGTGGCTCTCAACTGGGGAGATGGAGCAATTTTTGCCTCCCAGGGGACATTTCGTATTGTCTAAAGGCATTTTTGCTTGTCACAGTTGGGGGGTAAAGGGGTACTACCATATCTAGTGGGTAGAGGCCAGGAATGCTGCTAAACATCCTACAACGCACAGGACAATGTTCCCCGCAACAGGAATTTACTAGCCCAAAATGTCAATAGTGTCAAGGTTGAGAAACCCTGCTCTAGAGCTTTTTTTTTTTCCTGGAGACAGAGTCTTGCTGTCACCTGGACTAGAGTGCCATGGTGTCAGCCTACCTCACAGCAACCTCAAACTCCTGGCCTCAAGTGATCCTCCTGTCTCAGCCTCCCAAGTAGCTGGGACTAAAGGTGAGTGCCACTACACCCAGCTAATTTTTTCTATTTTTAGTAGAGACAGGGGTCTCACTGCTCAGACTGGTCTCCAACTCCCAAGCTCAAGCAATCCTCCCCACCTCCACCTCCCAGAGTGCTAGGATGACAAGCATGAGCCACCATGCCTGGCCTAGAGCATCACATTTCTATTCCCTCTTCCATAGTAACTGTTAAAAAATGTTAGTTCCATTTTCTCCTATTTCTATTTTACAACAGAGGCTTTAAAATATCTTTTAAAATGTACAACATTTTAATAATTTGGCAAGTGGAACTAAAGGTATCATGA
>NW_012153618.1:321385-323035 GCF_000956105.1 Propithecus coquereli | reverse complement strand
GTATAAATAAAAATAAAACTTTCTAAAAAATACCTAAAGATATCGTTTTTAACTGTTGTTTTATGTTATCACTTTGCAATCAAAAAGTTTACTGTAGTACAGTTTTCCAATGATAGAGAGTTGTGAAATTTGAGCATCTGTTAAAGGATTAGAGTTCAAAAAATAGAAAAGAAGAACACTTCTGTGGTAGAGTGTTCATGGCAGAAAAAAGAAAAAAGACAAGAAAGAGATCCATGCAAAGATCAATTTTTCATAAGTCCCCTGAATTAAAAATAATGACAACCTTTAAAATGAATTTCCACTTTGTTTACAAGCATAACTCATTTGATTGTGCTTCACTATACTGCACTTTGCAAATACTACATTTTTTACAAATGGAAGGTTTTTGGCAACCTTGCATCAAACAAGTCTATCACTGCCATTTTTCCAACAGCATGTGTTCATTTAGTGTCTCTGTGTCAGTGATTCTCGCAATATTCCATACTTTTTCATTATTATTATACCTATATGGTGATCTACAATCTTTAATGTTACTATTGTAATTGTTTTGGGGCACCAGGAACTTCACCCATATAAGACAGTAAAGTTAATCAATAAATGTTGTATATGGTTCTGACTGTTCCACCAACTGGCCATTTCCCATTTCTCTACCTATCCTCAGGCCTCCCTAGTCCCTGAAACAATATTGAAATTCAGTCAATTAATAATCCTACAATAGTCTCAAAGTATTCAAATGAAAGGAAGAGTCACATTGTCTCTCACTTTAAACCAAAAGCTAGCAATGATGAAGCTTAGTGGGAAAGGTATGTTGAAAGCCAAGATAGGATGAAAGCGAGGCCTATTGCACCAGTTAGCCAAGTTGTGAATGCAAAGGAAAACTTCTTGAAGAAAATTAAAAGTCCTACTCCAGTGAAAACATGAATGATAAACTGAAACAGCCTTATTTCTGATATGGAGAAAGTTTTAGTGGTCTGCACAGAAGATCAAACTAGCCACAACATTCCCTTAAGCCAAAACCTAATCCAGACCAAGGCTGTGCAATTCTATGAAGGCTGAGAGAGGTAGGGAAGCTGCACAAGAAAAGTTGGTTCACGAGGCTTAAGGAAAGACTCCCTCTCCATTAACATAGAAGTGCAGGGTGAAGCAGCAACTAAGTGTAGAAGCTGCAGCAAGTTATCCAGAAGATCTGGCTTTGATCATTAATGAAGATAGTGACACCAAGCAACAAATTTTCAGTGTCAACTAAACAGTGTTCTATTGGACGAAGATGCCATCTAGGACTTTCACAACTAGAGAGAAGTCAATGGTTGGAATTACTGTAATCTCATGACAAAATGTGAATGGATGAAGAGTTGTTTATTATGGATGCACAAAGAAAGTGGTTTCTTGAGATGGAATCCACTCCTGGAGAAGATGTCATGAACATTGTTGAAATGACAACAAAGGACTCAGAATGTTCCATAAACTTAGTTGACAAACCAGTGGCAGGGTCCAACTTTGAAAGAAGTTCTACTGTGGGTAAAATGCTATCAAACAGCATCACATGTTGCAAAGTAATCTTTCATGAAAGAAGAGTCAATTGATGAGGCAAAACTTCATCATCTTATTTTAAGAAATTGCCAAAGCCAATTTCTTTTTTTTTTTTTTTTT
>NW_012153618.1:312305-317807 GCF_000956105.1 Propithecus coquereli | reverse complement strand
GCCACTGTCCTTTTTTAGAACATCCCCTATTTGCCTCTTTACCCTCTGAACTCATCTCACCCTTCAAATCCACCATCTTCTGAAACACCTTTCACAGCACCCTAACAGGTCATCTCTACCACCACGACCTGCCCCACCCTCACCCCACGCAATGTCTGTGGCTGTCAGGCCATTTTATTTATTTGGCAATGAACATGTCATCTCGATTTTATTAGTTCTCTTTTATACATACTCAGCTAAAATTATGATCAATTCATTTGTAAGCTGAATGTGGAAGAAGAGGGTATTTATAGTCCCAGGCCAATCTTCAATGCTTTTTGAAAGATTCTGTTAAAATCTGCAAAACATTACAGAGATTCCTCAAAGAAATAAAAGTAGACCTACGATTCGATCCAGGAATCCCACTACTGGGTATCTACCCAAAGGAAAAGAAGTCATCTTATTAAAAAGGACAACTGCACCCAAATGTTCATCACAGCACAATTCACAATTGCAAAGGTATGAAATTAACCTAAGTGCCTGGTAGATAAAGAAAATGTGTGTGTGGGGGGTGTGTTACACACACACACATACTATGAAGTACTACTGCAGCAACTTGGATGGAACTGAGGACCATTATCCTAAGTATCTCAGGAATGGACAAACAAACACATGTTCTCACTTACATAAGTGGAAGCTAAATGAGGGAAATGTATGGAAATAAAGTGGTATAATCGACATTGGAAACCAAGAAGGGGGGAAGGGGGATGGGGGGAAGGGATGGGAGGGGATGAAAAATCTAACTGTCAGGTACAATATACACTATTCTGGTGACAGGCATGGGAAAAGCCCGGAATTCAGCATTATACAAGTCATCCATGTAACAAAAAACACTTGTACCCCCCCTAAATCTATTGAAATGTTTAAAAATCCACAATTCCCAGAACTGGCAAGGAATAGATGGGTAAACAGATACATTTGTATATTATTGGTGAGAGTATAAATTGGTACAATTATACTATAGTGATATTTGCCAATATTAAAAGTCTTTGGAATCTGTATACCTTTTGGCCTAGGAATTCAATTTGGGAATTTATAATGAGTAAACAATAAAAGTAAACAATAAAGGGTACAAAGGTTTAGCTATAAAAATATTCATCTTTGCATTGTTTTTAACTCTCAAAGATTGAGGGGGAGTAAAAAATGTCCTTATCCAACAAGAAAAGACTATTTAGATGAATCATTTATTTAAGCAACGTAATACTCTGCAGCTACTAAAATACTATAGTGTTATATCTATTGACATGTAAATCTTTTTGTGACTATCTTGCCTAAGTGAAAAATACAAACATGATTCCATATACCTTATTTCATATATTTTTTTTCTATTTTTGTTTTCTACACATACATAACTCTGTGTGTAAATAAAATATACCCCAAGTCTTTGTAATCTTAAAATGGTAGGGCAAAATATTTTCATTTTCTTATGTTGATGAATATAATTTAGCTATATTTAAATTTTCTGATATAATAAACATATTTAAGGCCTATTTACAGTTAAATGGCAATCTTACAAAACCTAAGAAACCTTAGGTTTGCTGTGGGAAAAACATTTTTAGTAGGAATGCTAGAATATCTTTTTGCTTTCCATTAATCAAACAGTATTTATCAACAACTACACTGGGGATTCTCACTTGGACATAAGCTAGGCAGCTCCTGGAGCAAGAAACCCTAGGAAAGACTGTAAGAAGGCTAAGGGGAAGGACGGGAGGCCTGGAAACTCTTGGAAGGGAGGGATTATATAACATATGCCTTGGGGACTAGTTTGTGTGTGTTGGGCACAAAGCATAGATTTAGATGTGAAAGGTGTCATAAAACCAAAAAGGCAATGTAGCACAATGTTATGAGCACGAAATCCAGAGGCATAGAGCTTAGGGTCAATCCCACCTCTGCTTCTTACTAGGAAAATACAACCTTAGTCACACCACTTCTCCCTGCCACTTTTGCCTCATCCGTATAATGGGCATAACAGAGCATACTTTGGAAGGTTGTGGCAATAACGCATTCTGAGAATGGGGCCTGGTACTATAGGTAAGTTCTCACTACTTATCTACACTCATCATCGCCATTGCTCCTATTACTATGCTGTGAAAAACTGTGTTGCCAGGACAGCAGTAGCAACTTCTCGACATCAATCACTTTTTAGGTGGCCTCCTTTCTAGTCTTGCCAGTTGCCCAAATTCTGAAAAGAACAAGAAGTAGACTCAAGAAGGAGATCTGAGAGGCAGATACTATCTGTGTGTGTGTGTAAGTGGAGGTGGGGGAGAGAAGAATGGGAAGTGATACCAAGAATGAGAATCAAATCAGTACAAGTTGTTCGGAAAAGGGGCACCATCAGTCCCTTTCCTCAATGCTGACAGATGAGCGTCATAGTTTGTTTCTTATGTCATTCACTTGGATAAAACCTTTCAATGTCTCTCCACAGCCTTCAGAGTTAAATCAAAACTACTCATTAGACTGACTTAATATCCGCACTGCCTCTACAACCTCGTCTATTGACCCTGTTGCACCAAGCTCACTGAGCTTCTCACCATACCAAATTTCTCCAGTTATCAACTCACTCATTTCTCAGAGCCCTTGCATGTGTTGCTCCCTCTGCCTCCACCAGTAGCAAACTACCAGTCAACCTTCAAAACTCAGCCCAAGATCAACTCCAGAGCCCTTTCCTGACCTTCAAGCTAAGTGCCTCTGCTATGTGCTCCCTGTATGTGCATGATACTACCACTGCCACACTGCGCTGATCTAGCCAGTGACTCCTTGAAGGGATCCGTCTTTGTGTATTTCCAGATATTTTCCTGCACAGTGACACATACATAAGAAAATAAGAATTTTAATAACTTATTAATCACACCTGGAAAATGCTAGTAAACCAAGTGATTACACTGAAAACTGGTAAAGAAAAACAAAGAACCAAACATCTGTTCTGCCTTTCCTATATAAATGGTTATGTGGGGCAACCAAATAAGGAATAGGAATTTTCTTCTTTATAAAAAGTATTCCAGCTAATAAAATGAAATAATTAACAAAGTAAGAGCATCATCATTTTACAACCCTTAATGAATCAACAGATCTAGGCATCGGTCAGCAACGGCTGCTAGTATCACAAAAAGAGACAGAAGATACTGGGTGCTTCCTGATGAAAGAGGTACCACAGCATGAGAAGCGATCATGTACAATAAAACTGAACCCGAATCTAAGCAAGCCTCTGGTTCCAACCGCTCTTTTGGAAATACAGAGAGCAAAAAAACATCAGGATAAACCTGATGTTAAACCTCAGGATACAATCAGCATACCCAGACTATGGGAAATTCTACAGGGCAAATTACTCATTTCTTTGACAAATAAATTGCAAGAATAAATGGCAACCTACAGATTAAGAGAGACGTAATCACAATGTCGGCCTTATTCGGATCCTGATTCAAACCGTTAAAAGAAATTGAGACAACTGTTTGTCTGTACATTGAATATTGATGATATTATGGATTTAATTGTTGATTATTTTTAGGTATGATGGTGATATTAGGTTTTCCTTTAAAGCCTTTACTTTTTAGAACTATATTCTCAAATATTTATAAATGAAATTATATTATGCCTGAAATTTGCTTCAAACCAACACGAGTATGAGTAATAAATAAAACAAGATGGGATGTATGTTGATAAGTGGTAAATTGAGATGATGGTACTTAGGGGTTCATTACACTATTCTCTACACACTTGTATATGGGCAAATTTTCTATGATGGAAAGTTTTTATTCAAAGGGTAGAAAGGAAAAAAGAGTGACTGTAAGTCTACCGAACGCTGGGGTAAGTGGAAGGAGGGGAAAAAAGATCACAGGTGAGATAGCAACAATCTGAAATTATTTTAGCACAAAGAAGACCTTTGCTGAAGAAAACACACCACCAGAAGCACAATTTAGGATACAAAAGAGTGCAAAGACTCAGGTGAAGATGTCTTCACACAGCACTTTCAGCGGAGTATTAAAGGACAGACCCTGCAGTGAAGACTGCCTGGGTTCAAATGCTGGCTCCCTGACTTGCTCTGAGCCTTAATTTCCTCACATGATAAAAAAGAAAAAAAGAACAAAATAATCTCTACTTCAGAAGACTTCTGTAAGAATTAAATGAGTTAACATAGTTAAAATACATGGTTCTCCTAAAACAGTGCTTCATAGAAGTTCTCCTCCTTATCATCACCCTCCCCAATTTACAAACAGAAACACAAAACCCTAGCCAGGCCCAGTGGCTCACACCCATAATCTTAGCACTCTGGGAGGCCAAGGCAGGAGCCCAGGAGTTTGAGACCAGCCTGAGCAAGACTGAGACCCAGCTCCACTAAAAACAGAAAAATTAGCCATGTACTTTCCTGTATTCTCAACTACCCGGGAGGCTGAGGCTGAGGATCACTTGAGCCCAGGAGTTGGAGGCTGCAGTGAGCTATGATGATGCCACTGCATTCTACCCAAGGCAACAGAGTGAGACTCTGTCTCAAAAAAAAAAACCAAAAAAATAACAGAGAAACTGAACCCCTCTCCTCACTCCCCCACGGAAAGGAAAAGAGAGAGGAGAGAGGAGAGAGGAGAGAGGAGAGAGGAGAGAGGAGAAAGGAAAGGAAAGGAAAGGAAGGAAGGAAGAAAAGCCTGTAATCCTAGCTCTCTGGGAGGCCGAGGCGGGCGGACTGTTTGAGCTCAGGAGTTCGAAACCAGCCTGAGCAAGAGCGAGACCCCGTCTCTACTATAAATAGAAAGAAATTAGTCAAACAACTAAAAATAGAAAAAATTAGCTGGGCACGGTGGCACGTGCCTGTAGTCCCAGCTACCTGGGAGGCTGAGGCAGGAGGATCGCTTGAGCCCAGGAGTTTGAGGTTGCTGTAAGCTAGGATGACGCCATGGCACTCTAGCCCAGGCAACAGTGAGACTCTGTCTCAAAAAAAAAAAAAAAAAAAAAAAAAAACCCAAACACAAACCCTGAGAGGTGAAGTGCCTTGCTTAATGACTTTAGAATCACCTTCCAGGCATTGTGCTGAGAGTACCATGGCAAAGGCTGGCTAAATATTCACAAAGCATTTGCCTTTCCTCCTGGGCACAGAGTTAAACTTCATTTCCCAACTGCCCTTCCACAAGACTGAGTTCTGGACGCTGAAGTGTGGGCAAAAGGGAACGAAACCTCTTTACTGCTTCCAGGCCTTGTTCCAAAATCTTCCATGCAACCCCTCATCTCTGCTCTCCCCCAACTGCCAAGTCAACATCAATGCCTAGGACCACCTTAGAAGTCTGAAGACAGCAGAGAACAGACCAGCCTGAGTTCCAGTATGACTAAACTGTTATTTTGTCAAGCCTCTGAGCATAATTTCAAAAGACTACTTCTCATGGACTCACACAACCACCATTATTCCCATTTTACTCATGGGGAAATTGAAGCATAGAGTGACTCTGTTGCACCAAGCTCACTGAGCTTCTCACCATA
>NW_012153618.1:307168-311609 GCF_000956105.1 Propithecus coquereli | reverse complement strand
GGAGAGAGAGAGATGGGGAGGAGGGAGGGAGAAGGAGAGGGGGAGGGGAGGGAGGGAGTGTATCTTTGGTATGCCCACTTGTCTCCTCACCCAACTTTAGGATTTAAGGGCAAGGATCGCATCTCATCATTCTGTATACTTCTAATACCTAGCAGAGTACCTGACACAGTAGTAGGTACTCAATGAATAAATATTAGATCAACAAACCAAATTCACAGACTGACCCAAAAAAAAGCTTTAGCACATCAACGAATTAAGGCAAATATGACACTCATCAACTTTATATTGCAGAGGCTCTAATATATTGGTATTTACATTACATATACATACACATATATATAAATTTATCATGATGTTTGGTTCCATATAAATTCATTCCCCTAACTTGGCACGATCCTATAGTAATTCTTTGCTGTTATGTGTACTATTTACAGCAAGTCCAAAGAAACTAATTTTAATTGTTCCTAATCTTATAGATTCATATGCCCACAGATACATGGACAGGAAATGTTTCTGGAAACAAATAAAAATTACTAGTGGCTATACAGGTAAAGTGGTTATGAACTGAACTGTGTCGCTGCCACCCCTCTCCTACAAAATTCATGTCAGAAAATAAAGTTCTGTTATTTAAGATACCCAGTCTGTAGTATTTTGTTGACAGCCCAAGCAAACTAATAGAAGAGGCTTCTGGTTTACAGCATTAAAATTTCCTAATCATTTACATGGAATTTTTTAAACCAGCAGGGGTTATGTGAACAGCGGGATTACAGACATTTTCATTTTCTTCTTTATGGTGGTCTGTATTTAAAAACTTCAGACTTGACCTTGTTCTTCTGATGTGGCCTCGGAAACAAGTGCAGAACTTTTGGTAACAAAGCTAACCCTGAGCAAAGTGTGTCTCACCAAGAAGTGTGACACTGCATGGTCAGGAACGGAAATCAGAAGGAAAGATAGCAACTCTGAGGTTGGATATAAAATTGACGTTGCAGTAAAATATTCAGCAAGTTAAAAATTATAAAATGCATATCAAATGGCAGATAAACAGTGACAGTGTTTACGTACAATTCAACAGCAGAGATGAAGTACAGCTGGCCCTTGAACAAAATGGGTTTAAACTGCCTGGGTCCACTTATACGCAGATGTTTTTCAATAAAAGTTACACTGAGTGTGCCTACCTCTCCTGCCTCCTCTTTCATCTCCTCTACCTCTTACACCTCTGCCACCCCTGAAACAGCAAGACCAACCTCTCCTCTTCCTCCTCCTGAGGCTACTCAACATTAAAAAAAAAAAAAAAAACAACTTTAAAAAGGCCAGGCTTAGTAGTTCAGGCCTGTAATCCCAGTATTTTGGGAGGCCAAGGTGGGGAGGACTGCTGGAGGCCAAGGTGGGGAGGACTGCTGGAGGCCAAGGTGGGGAGGACTGCTGGAGGCCAAGGTGGGGAGGACTGCTGGAGGCCAGGAGTTCATGATCAGCCTGGACAATACAGCTAGAACTCATCTCTACAAAATATTTTTTTAAAAATTAGCTGAGCATGGTGGCACATGCCTGTAAGTCCCAGCTACTCAGGAGGTTGAGGCAGGAGGATCACTTGAGGCCTGGAGTTTGAAGTAGCAATGAGCTATAACGATGCCACTGCACTCCAGCCCGACAACAGAGTGAGACTATGTCTCAAAAACAAAGAAGGAACTGTATTTCACCTATCTGTAAGCAGCTCTATGAACAAATTTCAATGACCCCTATGTGGTTTTTATAAGATTCTCAGGCCGTAGGGCTTAATGGCCTTTCAGAGTTGTTTCCCAGAAATGACAGAATTTCTAGAAGACAAAGGAGTAGAGACTCTGAAGGGCCCTGGGCAAACTTCCTGACAACCCCCAAACCTACCCCAATGCACACAACCTCTGGTTACACCACAACCTTCCCTAAAGCACCTGGCCCCTCCTTAAAAAACCCATGACCTCCATTAGTCAGAGAGATTTAAGGCAGCTTCTCCCATTCTTTCCTATTCAAAAAATTCCTTTCTTCCTTGGCAATTATCATCTCAATAATTGCATCTTTGTGCGGCACACAACTGGACCTAGGCCAAAACCTCCTTGTGGTTTTGATAACATAACTATACTCCCTCAACCCAACAACCCTATCTTTCTATAGCAGGACAGAGAATTGGGAAGGCCTTAGAGTACCCACATAACTGTGGAAATGACCTAAACTCATATACTCACAATTTCTTCTTGAACAATGAAATACACAGTTTGAGGGGAGAAAATAACAGCTTTTTAAATAAACCTTCTATACTATTTCACATCTACTTCACAATGACCCTACACCCTCATTTATAACTTACCTAGTTATTAGTAACCAACCCTTGGTCAAAGGTAAAAATGAAGAGCTATGGAACTGTTCTCATTTCTCCTTAAGTGTCTTAAAGGCACTGTGCTTAGCATTCCACATGCATTATCTCAATTGAAAGCTCAGGGTTTAATGAACCTGGGACTAAAGTCTCATCAGAACCACCAAACTGTACAACTCCAGGAAACACAATTTCATTGCATTTTATGTGAATGCCCTCCCCGGCACAACAGTTGAATGGAGTCATGTGATAAAGTAGTCCGGGGCACGCAGCTAATTAAGTACTGGAGTTGAGGCTCAAAAACTCTGCTCTGTTTAATAAGAAAGCCTACACTCAAAACCTTAAACTTACACTGCCTCCCATCAATGAAACTGAAGGATAAACAATAAATACAACAAAACAAGAATTACTTGTTACATAATAAACCAGTTATCAGCCTTGTTAGTGAAGGAAGAAAAGGAGGGAGGGAAGGAAAGTCAAGAGTGAATGACTATTGATGAGACTGAAACTGAAATGGAAACCTTATTGAAGAATTTGCCTCAGGTGAAATAGAACATCTTTAGTGCTAGGAGCCAGTAACAAGAGAGAGATCAAAAGGGTACTGAGGCATAGGGCTTTTTATTTTTTCCCACAACCCCAACACTGTCCCAATGATAGTCTTATAAAGAATGCCTAGTCAGCTTTCAGGTTAAAATGACACTTGCACTCAGAGTAGGAAAAACTATAAATTATGCATTGGACGCTGCACTCATCAGCCCCTACTTGTAACTCTGAAAGAAGATTCATTTTATTTCTAAATTAGAAATAAATCAGAGCAAAAAACCTCATTTATGGCTTGGAAATATTTAGAATTTATTATAACAAGTGCTCATTTTCTTAACATGCAAAGAGTATTTACAAATCACTAGAAAAAGGATGACCAACCTAAAAGAAAAATGGGCAACAACACATAGAAGTCACTATTAGTTACCGAACCAACAGCTACTCCCTCTCACAACTAGTTCCTTGCTGTGGAGTCCACCTCCCATCACAATGGCTGAAAGAAACAGATCCTTGCTTTCCCAGCCTCATTTTTACCTAGCATGGACACGTGACCAGTCATAGCCAATAGGATCCAAGGAAAAATCTGCTGAGGGCTTCTGGGAAAGGTTCTTATTCCAAATAAAAGAGATGTGCAAGAACAAATAAATATATTCTGTCTTTACTGGTGGTGGTCATTGGACCTGGTGTAAACTATGACTTCCCTTTTTCTCATACCCCACATCAATCCCTCAACACATCCTTTGAGCTCCACCTCTACAAATGCAGAGCCTCTTCAACTCCTGACTCCTGTCATGCTCCATCTTTCACCTGGCTGCTCCCAGTATTCTCTCAACATGCCTCCTCCTACCTTGATCTCCTCCATTCTCATCTCAACATGACAGCCAGCAGCAGTCTTTCAAAGTCTTAGTCAGATGAGGTCACTCCTCTGGCTCCAAAGCCCCCAAAGGTATCCCATTTGACCCAGGAAAAGCCAAAAGATCTCACAGTGGTCTGACTCCCTGCTCTTCTCTTTTTCTGCATCACTCAGTTGTTGCCACACTGGCCCTTTCAGTTCTATGAACTTGCCAAGCACATTCCTGCCTCGGGGATTTTGCACTCAGTTCCTTGCTTCTGAAATGCTCTTCCCCTATATCTGCCTTTGCATTATTACTGTCTACCTTTCAGATTCTACTCAAATGTCACTTCACTGAGGCCTTCCCTGATGGCCCCATTTAAAATAACCCAACACAGCCCTTCCCATTCCCTTCATGGCTTCATTCCCCACCATAATAGTTAACATCTTCTGACATACTATAAATTTTACCTACTTGTTTGTCTTCTCCCTCACCCCCCACTAAAATATACACTCCATCAGGGCAAAAAATTTTGTTTTGCTTACTGCTCCATTTCCCATGCTTACAGAATATTGGCTAGTATACTGTAGGCGCTGCATAAGTACTTAAGTGAATTAATCTAGCAACCATCAATAACAAGTTAAGGATAAATGAGCAAGAAAATGGGAAAGCATCTAGGTCCAGGACAATTTCACTAAGCCACAAAATTACATTTGGA
>NW_012153618.1:294431-296077 GCF_000956105.1 Propithecus coquereli | reverse complement strand
TAACTATAAGGGCTACTGAACACTTTCTCAGATAACAAAGGATTCTAAAATTTATCTCTCTTGAAGCCAGAAGTTCCATACCAGCCTGGGCAATATGGCAAGACCCCAGCTCTTAAAAAAAAAAGAAAAGAAAACAACTAGCTGGGCATGGTGTCAAGTACCTGTAGTCCCAGGTACTTGGGAGGCGGAGGCAGGAGGATCGCTTTAGTCCAGGAGTTGGAGGTTGCAGTGAGCTACGCACCACTGCACTCCAGCCTGGGCAACAGAGTAAGATCCTGTCTCTCAAAAAAAAAAAAAAAAATGATCTCTCATATATTCATTCCTAGATATTATCTGAAGGATGTACTGCATTAAAACAAGGAAGTAATTCAAGGAAAAAAAAAGATCTAACAACAGTAGAAGCAATGAACAAAAGCAGTGAAGAAAAGTCCAGCACAAGAGCCAGGCAACAGGTCTAGGTAACGTCCAGTCCAAAATGAAGAAAGATGACTACGGGAACCCTTTTGGGAGGGGGGATTCATATGCACAAAATAATAGTAGTAAAGACTAACTACATGAAGGGGTTGATAAAATGGAAGAAAAAATAGTGAAAATGTCATAAGGAAAAGGCAATTGCAGAGTCAAAAACCAAGAAACAATACAAGGAAATGTCATTACATACTACTTGCCTCTGTTGTGAACAGTATTATATAATCACAATAATGCAGAAACTACTTCTTGACTTGACTCTTAAATCAAGTGATAAAGCATTAAGGAGCACAGCACAGTTTAAATGTTCTCAACCTTGATAATGTCAAAGTAGAAATGACAGATATAAGGGCAAAAAGAGGAATGGAAAGGTGAAAAGAAAAGTTTCTACTTGGGAAATCAAGATAGACAATCTATACCTTAACATAAAGGAAAGATCTAGTAATATTGTATTAATATAAATCGCAAGGATAATTAACAGAGAAACTAAAAGTGATATATTTACTGGGGATGTAGATATAAGGAAGTCAAACTTTCACTTACCAGAGCAGATATAAATCATAAAGTAAGAATACTATATAGTCACAACAATACCACATGAAGACAATTTAAAAGTTTCCTTGTGAGAGTGGCACCAAGAACTGAGGAAGAGTTACTGATCTTTACTACAAGCATTCTGGGCTATTTGACTTTTTTCAACTATGTGTAAAAGCTTCATAAAGTTTTTAAACTGACTTAAAACCTCAATACTTAGGACAAATTAGGATGGAAAGAAAAAAAGAAAAAAATAAATAAAAAGAAAAATAAAACTTCAATACTGATATTCTCATGAAAACATAATACATAACATATCCTGCCTAGATTTTTCCCCATAATGAAATGGATAAAACTTTAGCTTAATCTTCCTCTTCAGGATAAATAATTTCTGAGGCTTTACAACCATTTTATGAGGTATTTGCAAACAACTAAGTCAGTCAAGTTTCAGGACGTATATGCTACTATCACCAAAATTACTGGTCCATATTTAAGTAAAATGTAATCACAAAGTTAATTCACTTCAACCAGGCCAAACACTCATATTCACCCATGTATTCTCAATTTTGTGCTTATTTCACCATAAATATAAAAATGCATCTTTAGGCCGGGCACAGTGGCTCACGCCTGTAATCCTAGCACTC
>NW_012153618.1:292014-294381 GCF_000956105.1 Propithecus coquereli | reverse complement strand
TACATACTGTATACTCAGCTGCTGAAGTCAAAAATCTAGAAGACAACTTTAATTCTTTCTCTCATATTCCTCTCAGCAAATCCTTCTGCAGATCTTATCACTGTAGCTTTCCAAACACTTATGATAGCCTTTCTCCTCTGCCACCATCCTACTCTAAGTTATATCTGCCAAGATTACATCAATAGCCTTACTGGTGTCTGGTTTAAAATTCTCCAATGGGCCGAGGCGGGCGGATCATTTGAGCTCAGGAGTTCGAGACCAGCCTGAGCAAAGAGCGAGACCCCGTCTCTACTAAAAATAGAAAGGAATTAGCTGGACAACTAAAAATATATAGAAAAAATTAGCCGGGCATGGTGGCATGTGCCTATAGTCCCAGTTACTCGGGAGGCTGAGGCAGGAGGATCGTTTGAGCCCAGGAGTTTGAGGTTGCTGTGAGCTAGGCTAACGCCACGGCACTCTAGCCCAGGCAAGAGAGTGACACTCTGTCTCAAAAAAAAAAAAAATTCCTCCAATGGCTTTCTATTCAATGAGGATAAAATCCCAGCTCCTTACCATGACATGAACGGCACTATATAATCAGGCCCCTGCTTACCTCTCAAACATGATCTACTAAGCTCTTCTCATTGCACAATTACAGCAGCCTTTTTTATTTTGAGAGAAAGAAGGGTCCCTTGAGTATGACACAGTCATTCTTGTTTCAGAGCATTTATGATAAAATGTGTTCTTCCTAAAATGCCACCTCATCATTCAGGTCTATTTCTGGGTGGGTTGGTGGGTTGGTTGGTGGTTGGGTTTTTCAGATTCACTCTGTTGCCCAGGCTAGAGTGCATTCAGTAGCATCATCATAGCTCACTGCAGCCTCAAACTCCTGGGCTCAAGCGATCCTCCTACCTCTGCCTCCCAAGTAGGTGGGACTACAGGCATGCACCACCAAACCTGGCTAATTTTTCTATTTTTCTGTCAAGACCTCCTCTCGCTATGTTGCTCAGGCTATTCTCGAACTCTTGGCCCCAAGCAATCCTTCCACCCCTGCCTCCCAAAATGCTGGGATTACAGGCATCATACTCAGGCCCAAAATAAAAAGTTGACAGTAATTATCTCAGAAATGGGGATTGGGAGGGAGAAGAGGGCCTTTCACTTTTTAAGTTATGCCCTACTGTACTCTTTGAATATTTTTACCAGCAGGTATTATGTTCATAACTCTTTTTGTGACACCTTTTCTAATCCTCCACACAGTGTAAAAGGCCTAACACACATAGTGGGTATCTGCTTTTCTAAACACCCAGAACACCTCACGAACAACTTACTACTCCTATTATAGTTCTACAATCTAACACATTCTGAAACATTGGATAAATAATTATCTAAATATTTATTACTTTTTGGTCTAGTCCAGCATGAGAACTGAAAGAGATCCTCTGGTTCAAACAGCAGACCAAACATATATATTTATCCCCCTTGAATGAAAGACCATTTAAATGGTAGTGAAAAAAATGTAAGAAAAATAAAAATTATTTTTGAGGAACAATATAAATGGAAAAACCTCTCTCTAAAGAAAAAAACACATGGGCTGGGAGAGAGAACTAGTGAAGCTAGTGTGGGAATTAGCACTTTGGGGTAAAACAATGAACTCCTAAATGTCAGAATACAAAAGAATAATCACCACCTTCACCCTAAAGTGAAGCCTGCCAGCCATTAATTCCGGTGAAGAGCTCATTCTGAGCTCCTCTACTAATTCTTAAATCTGAGTGATAATCAATGATCCGCTGATGTTTGATAAAGACTACAATATTAACGAGACCAAGATAAAAACAAAAATTACAATAAGGCAAACAGGTAAGAGGGAGAGCATTAACTTTAAAGAAAACTCTTAACATTTTGAGAGAGAGTCAAGATTATAAATCCCTAAAATGAGAAGGGTGCTGGGGAAGAGGGAGGGAATGAAGGAGAAGTCTGGAAAATTTAAAGTATTACTGCCAAAATAAAATTAAAGGGTCTAAAAATAAATTAAGTAGAAGAAATGTCCAGGGGGACAAAAGCAGAACAAAAAGACAAAAAGATTGGGGGAGGGGGGAGAATTTAGGAAGTCCAATAACTAAAAGGAGTTATAGAGAAAACAAAGAAAAGATAATTAAAGTAACGAGAATTTCCAAGAACTGAAGAACATGAGCCCTTAGTTTATTGTAATGGAAAAGAACTACATCTAAACATCTTTGAGAAATTTCAGTCTAACCAAAAAAGAAAAAAAAAAAAAAACCTGAAGGCTCTAAAGAGTTTCCATGGATGAAAAGACAAAACCCATGACCCACAAAGGAACAAAAATCACACTGCAGGCCGGGTACACTGGCTCACGCCTGTAATCCTAGC
>NW_012153618.1:277742-280525 GCF_000956105.1 Propithecus coquereli | reverse complement strand
ATTTTAAGATGTCATTCCAAAGAATCATCTATAATGAACTGTGAAATTATTTTAAATAAATATGTTTAGAAGACACAATGCAAAAGTTTCTAGATTTTATTTCCACTGTAATGTAAGTATCTTCAAATATGAATAAAATTCTACACAAATTTCAATCCCAGGATTTTTATCATTAAATTTACAAGTCATTTAGAAAATGTATATGAAGCACAAAGATTTGCCCATTTTGAAAACTACTCAATCTGATTTAATAAAAATATTGTATTTGGAAAAATCATTTCTATTATCAATTAATAGACTTCCTTCACCTAATCATTTTTGGTTTTGTGCCCTTCCACCAGAGCACAAATTAAGATGTTGCATATTGGGCTATTCTGTACACCAAAATCTTGTCAGCATTAAGATTAATCAAGTACTATTAGCTTTAATTAACTCATCGCTTCTCCTCAACTACTCCATGGCTCCCTTGCTTTCCCCCACAACGTCCCCTAAAATCCTAAATATTACCTACAAAACAAACTCCAGACGTTAGTAGGTAGGCACAGTTAAGTCAAGTACTTTGTGGAGGCATGCGGTTGCTCTCGTTTAGCAGCTGCCAACATAAACATTAAAGGAGAAAAAGCAATGAGAGTTAAAGAAAATTAGGGTATGACTGACAGTAATAAAGAAATAGAAACACTGTATGTAGCATGTTTATCTGTGGCTCTCAAAATATTTAGCCATTTTTCATTAAGGCTATGAAATAAATTAACTTCTCAGTATTTTCTTTTTTTTTTTTGAGACAGAATCTCACTGTGTTGCCCGGGCTAGCTCACAGCAACCTCAAACTCCTGGGCTTAAGCGATCGTTCTGCCTCAGCCTCCCGAGTAGCTGGGACTACAGGCATGTGCCACCATGCCCAGCTAATTTTTTCTATATATTTTTAGTTGTCCAATTAATTTCTTTCTATTTTTAGTAGAGACAGGATCTCGCTCTTGCTCTGGCTGGTTTCAAACTCCTGAGCTCAAACAATCCGCCCGCCTCGGCCTCCCAGAGAGCTAGGATTACAGGCGTGAGCCACCGCGCCGGCCTCTCAGTATTTTCTTGATCAAAGGAAGAAGATCCGTTACTAGTCCCAGATTATTACAAAAACAGAACAATACCATGATTAAAACTTTGTTCCCCCTCCCCGTACAGTGTTCTACTAATGAGATATGGGATAGGAATGAACAAAAAAGGACATTAAATCAAACATTTTGACTTTCCAAAGAGTAAAAAATTCTAATGCTTTGTTATCCTAATCTGCCAATATTTTTCTTCTACAAAGAATTAAACTTTAAATGGACTAAAAGAAATAAGGCCCACCTTTTTGGGCCAAACCAATGGATGCCTTCCATGTATTAATTTATGACTTTACCTGCAAGCCCTGTCTCCCTAAAACATGTAAAACCAAACTGTAACCCAACCCACAGGGAGTCCATTTGCTCAAGGTTTCTTGGGCATGGCACCAGGTCATGGTCCTCAAGTTTGGCTCAGAATAAATCTCCTTATTTTTAAAAAAAAAGAAGGAAGGAAGGAAACTTCACTACACAAAAGGTAATTTTCTATATAACCAAATGAGGCAAAATACTTAGAGCAAATATCTTAAAATATATGTCATATAATGAGCTTAAATCAATACTAGGAAAAAACTAAGAAGGCCTCCCTCCCCAATAAACTACAGACAAAACATGATTGGGCAATTTGTAAGAAATATAAGTAGTAAAACTTAAAAATATTCACTAGTCCTACTAATCAAGTAAGTAAAAATTTAAAACTGAAGCACTATTTTTCAATTTTTAAGCTAAGGAGTAAGATAAAGATTTTTTGATATCCCATGCATGATGAAGATTTTATGAAACTGGTCCTATCACACATTGCTGCTGACATTACAAATTGATGCAGCCCTTTTGATAGAGCATTTCAAATTTTTCATAAATATAATAGTTGTTTTAAGTGATGAGACTGGGCTGTAAAAAAAAAATTAAGAGTTCATATTTAGTAGGAACTTAGTAACACGCACTGTTCTAACAGCTTCCTTAACACATATACCCTATTTAATTCTCTCAATAATCCTTTATCATCTCCATTTTATAGGTGAGTAAACAGATGCAGAGAGATTAAATAGTTTATACAAAGTCTAACAACTAGAAAATGATAGAGCCAGAATCTCACGCCAAGCAAATGGATGTTGGAAGCCCATATGCCTCAATAGCTATCAAGAATGATAAAATGCTTCTTTCTTTTAACCTAGTGATTCTGCCTATGGAAATCTGTCCTATAAAAATAACCCAAAATATGAAAAGGACTTTATCTACAAAGATGTTGGTCAGAGCATTACAAATGGTAGCAAAAGAGGGTGGGCTAGGGAGGAGAATACAGGCATAGAGGAGATGGGGGATTGGTTACATAAGCGAGGGGGTGGTTACTCAGTTTATTTAATGGAAAATTAAGCACCTTCGAAAATGTTAGGAAGATGAACAACACGGAAATCTTCTTTTACATGTTAAAAAGGAAAGTTGACTACAAATGTCCATATATACCATGATTAATACCATGAAAACAAAATATGTATACGAAAAAAGTTGGAGAGAAAAGATATCAAAATAACCGTGTCTATATTAGAGTTGTGGGGAAAGGAGTAAATTTTTACTTCCTTCTGTGTTCCAAATTTTCTGTAATAAAGATATAATTTTTAATAAAATTTAACCGATTGAAGTAATAGATTTGCACAATTAGAAATCCACAGGTTATGTGACCATAGC
>NW_012153618.1:263561-264878 GCF_000956105.1 Propithecus coquereli | reverse complement strand
GTACGTAACCTAAACATCTGTACCTCTATAATATGCTGAAATTAAAAAAAAAAAAAAAAAAAGAGTTAGTTATCATTCACGATCTTACAAGCAGCACACAATTCATTTAAATTGCCTACCTGCTCCCTGTAAACAGTTTATAACTCCTGGACTAGAGGATAAAGCCCCAATGCAGACTAGAATACTAGTCTGGTATTCAAGGACTATCACAGCTTGGCCAGACAACCACATTAAGCCTGTTCCAGTCACACTCCATCCACCAGGATAACACCTTTTACACCTCCCTCCGCAGTAATTTTATTCACATTTCTCCCCAGAAAACTTTTTTTTTTGAGACAGATGGTCTCATTCAGTTGCCCTGAGTAGAGTGCCGTGGCATCAGCCTAGCTCACAGCATCCTTAAACCCCTGGGCTCAAGCGATCCTCCTGCCTCGGCTTCCAGGAGTGCTAAGATTACAGGTGTGAGCCACCTCACCAGGCCCCCAGAAAACTATTTCATTTTCTTCTCACTCTACTTGGCTAAATCCCACCAATACTTCAAGGTCTAATTCAAGTACTACTTCCTACAAATCTTTGAGGACTCCTCTCAGCCAGTGAATCTTCTTCCAGAGATGACTGCCCACCCCAGCACATGTTTAGCATTCACATGCTCTTTGAATAACATGTGTCAAACAGAACATCTAAAAATTACAGAAAAGTATAGAAAGCATAACACTTCTTAAACTATTTCACATTTGTGCATCATACGTAGCTACTGCTACCACAAAATTAACAGCAGAAGCAAAGTGAAACAATTTTCCTATCTTTTACATGAGGCATTTTTTTAAGAATATTACAATGAAAGAGCAAAAAGAGCTATGTCATCCCTGCTTCTCTTGTGTACTTAAGTCCTTCAAATTCCACAAATAAACACTTCAATTCTAAATTCAAGACTGATCTTTCTATTAAATTTTTCACAATAACCACCAACATATATTTATATGCAGGGGCCATCATAAAAAAAGAAAACATCTCTTTTCTACTTCATAACTCTTGCAACTTATCGTCCCAACAAGTTCAGTATTAAAATAGCCACTGTAGGGCTGGGCGCGGTGGCTCACGCCTGTAATCCTAGCTCTCTGGGAGGCCGAGGCAGGCGGATTGTTTGAGCTCAAGAGTTCGAGACCAGCCTGAGCAAGAGAGAGACCCCGTCTCTACTAAAAAAAAATAGAAAGAAATGATCTGGACAACTAAAAATATATAGAAAAAATTAGCCAGGCATGGTGGCGCATGTCTGTAGTCCCAGCTACTCGGGAGGCTGAGGCAGTAGGATCGCTT
>NW_012153618.1:251137-263511 GCF_000956105.1 Propithecus coquereli | reverse complement strand
AGGATCGCTTGAGCCCAGGAGTTTGAGGTTGCTGTGAGCTAGGATGACGCCACGGCACTCTAGCCCAGAAAACACAGTGAGACTCCATCTCAAAAAAAAAAAGAATGTTCTGCACAAAGTGGGAACTCAGGTTTATTAGCAAACTCTGTAAATATGGAATGAATGTGGGATATTTTTAAAGAGAAGATGACAGTCAAAGGTTAGCCAAATACTTTCAATGAAAAGATTATAAAAACTGAAGTGCATACACATAAAAAAATAAAAGGTACATTAGTATATAAATGGGAACATGCTTTTATTCCCCTCTTTACCCAAAATAAATACTCTACTACTTCCACACCATGCTAAGGTCAGAAACTGGGGGCTCAGGATTCAACAAAGCATTGCAAGCAGTTTGTACCAAGTGGGCCTCAATATGAAATCATATGCCATCCCAAGTGGCTAAATATCATTATTCTCACACATGAGAAATTAGGCCTATGGAGATAAACCAATTGCTCAAAGTGACAGAGACTGCTGGCTGCTTCTGTAACATCCATTCCCATCACTGGCAAACTATGCTAGGTAGCAACGTACTCAGCTAAAGGACTGCATTCCCAGCCTCCTTTGCAGCTACAAATGGCCATGTGAACTTTGTGACTAAGTTCCAGCCAATTACACATAAGCGAAGCATACAGTACTTCTTAGGAGGGTGTCTGAAAGAAAAACACTGTGCCCTTGGACTCCTCTTTCTCCATTTTGCTTCATGGGATATGGATGTAATGTGACTGGGGGTCTAGTGGCCATCATGGAATCTGATGGCGAAGGCCATACCCTAGAAATGTCTGCAAGATGAAAGGGGCAAGCCCCTGATGACTGACTTTGCAGTGCAGAGGCACCAGACCAGCCCTAGTGCCTAGCCTCCAGACTTTGATGTGAAAGAAAAATATACACTCCTGTTCAAGTCACTATTATTCTGGGATTTTCAATCACATAAAGACAAACCTAGTCCTTACTAATATATCCAGCTGTTAGGAGTTGGCCCTTGAAACAGAAATCAAGTCTTCTGACAGATGCTCAAATACATGATATTTCTGTATAAGTTGAAGAAAAAAAAAAAGTAAAATCATATGTTTTTTAGGGTTGCTATTCATAATTCTCTTATCCTTCTATTATATATTATCTAATTATAGTCCAGTCTATACTGTGACAACTGCATTTTTAAATGCAATTTTAACTCCCCAGTAATTAAAATCCATCTGTATTTTAAAATACCTTACAGAAATAAGGGGCAAGGCTAAGGTGAAGCCTCATTTAACTATCTCAGTAAAAGAAGTTGGAAAACAATAATGATTTTTATCATTTGTATCCCAAATACTTTTTGTTCTTGCAGTCCTTTTATTCACAAAACCATCTGCTTCCTTTATATACTGCTGTACAACAAACCACCACAATGCAGAGTAAAACAACCGCCATTTAATTTATTCATAATTTTGCAACCTGGGCTGGGCTCAGCTGGGTGGTTCTTCTCCTGGTCTTACTGGTGATCACTTGTGGCTGTATTCAACAGGCAAGTCAACTAGGGGCTGAACTCAGCTGGGGCACTGGAATGGTTAGGCCTGTCTCTTTCCAGGTAGGCCTGGAATCCCTCCTTCTCCACATTGTCTCTCCAGCAAGTTATGACCTAGCTTCTTGAAAAACAGCAACTCAGGGCTCCCATGAGTACAAAAGCAGAAGCTACCTGGCTCTCTTAAGGTTTACCCAAAACTAACAAGAGTGTCATTTTTGTTACAGTCTACTGGTTAAAGTGAGTCAAAGGACTAGCCAAGATACAAGAGGAGGTAACTTTACAATAGCATGAATATCAGTAGGCATGGTTCACTGGAGGTCACCAATAGAGTAGACTACCATCTCCTCCTTTATTTATTATACAGGTAACAGCTTGATGTATGACCTCTAGAATGCTATAATCTCTTTGGGGCTCAGTTGTCTGTAAAACAGTTAGATTAAATGTTCTTGGAATTTTCATCAGGTTTTAATATTCTGTAACTCCGTAAGTACATAAGTCTGATCTGAGAAAGACTAGGCCATACTAACCCAATGCTTCAACTATGGTAGAACAATCCAATTATGAATGCTTTAAGGTAAAGAATATGGTTTTGCTTCACTTTTTTATTTTATATACAACCGGGCATTACTCCAAGCACATGCTATATGTCATTAAATCCCCAAAATCAGGAAATCAAGGAACTTTGGTCGGGGGCGTTTTTTGGTTTTTTTGGCTAGACTCCACTAAAAGATGGAATTAAGAATAAAATCACACAGACTTCACTGTGACCATCAACTATGTTGCTTCTAATGAAAATGGATTACAATAGGTATAAAAATTAAAAGTGTCCAAACATAAGACGTAAGAAATCATTTTAAAACCACACAGTAAGTCCTATTTAGGAAGGCCTACTAATAAAATCCTGGTCAGCAGAGTGAAAATATTTTTTAAAATCCACAATCACAACATTTATGGGCTTGGGTAATGAAAAAAATTTAAATCATTTGTAAGAACATTACTACATATACAGCTTCTAGGGAATTGCTTTGTTTTTCACGTGTTACTCATAATGAAAAACATTCTAGAGATTTCTGCTGACCTAGCTTTTTTATCTTTCTTCTTTTTCTCTTTATTAGGGACATCTGCACAGAAAGGGAATCTTTGTCCCCTACCCCCAGTAACTACTACATTATTTTATGTCATGGCATTTTTATATTGAGTTTGGCATCTCATCACTTCTGTCACTAATAGTTCCATGGTAACAGGCAACCCCACTTGACTGGTAATTGATAATTAGTGGCAATGACAATAACAATAATGGAAAATCCTTACAATAGCACCTCTTAATAGCACTTAGTTTGTGCCAGACACTACTCTAAATTCTATACATACATAAATTCACAACAATCCTAAATTAGATGTATCATTATACTCTTTCTATAAATGAGGCAACCAAAACACAAAAAATTTAAGTAATTTACCCAAGGTCAAACAGCTAATAAGTAGTGGAACCTGGATTTGAATCAAGATAGTCTTGGTTCCAGAGTCCATGACTGCCCCAGAACTTGGTTTTCTCATTTGTCAAACAATATGCTATTATAGTTTTAATTATTAGCTTTTTTAAAAATGCACAGATGTACATTTGAAGTATTAATATTTATTGTGTATCCCTCCAAATTTTTGTCGATGCGCAAAATATATATATATAGTTTGGGTTTGTGTACTTTTCACAAAATAAAGTTAGTACTAAACTTACTACTTTACAACTTTTGGAAAGTTTTCCTCAAGTAAGCAATGTATCATAAACATTCTCCCACTTCAGTACCCACAGATCTACCTCTCTGTCTTGATTAAAAACTGCATGGTAGTCCAGTGATGGGCATTTTGTTGTTGCCACCTTTTCTCTATGAATAATGCTGCTGCCGTGAGTATCTTCGTATGTACACATTGCCCATTTGTAACTGAGAATATATTCTGATTTCCTTTCTTACTCTTCTGGGCATTCTTGGTCCCCCATCTCCTAAGGGTAACACAGCATCCTTGTCCTTTACTATTTCTCACACTCCATATTCTCAGTGATTACAGCAAGTCACACCTTTAATCACTTACCCTAGTCTATTCCTCAACCCCAATTCTACATTCCCACATGCTCCCCAGGCATCCAATCTATCTTCTGAACATCTATGACAGAAACTTTGAGATTCCTCCTCCACAGTGGCTGGGATCTCTCTTCCGTCTCATCCACACTACCAACAATCTACCCTTTTCCTTCATCACCTCACACCACCACTACTGCAACAGCCTACCATCTCTGCCTCCAGGTAACTCGTCTCTCCATATTATTACCAGGGTGGTTTTTCTAAAATAACCATAATCAAATCACCAGGTATTTGAGTGCCTACATTCAACTGCATAAAATGCCACACAGAATATAATTTAATAAGGTTCCTGTCCTCAGGAAGACTGTAAATATCTACTTTTAAAACCTTAATTTAAAAAATAAAATAAGATAACCTGGGCATAAAGCAGAGGTTGAAGACCTACAGACCACTGGTGTTCCACATAGTAAACTCAGTCTTTAAGATGTAGTCCCAAATAGTGTTTTAAATTTTCATTAATGGAAACATTTAAAAATCAAGAGATTCGCATAAAAATCCAAGTTTCCAGCCTCTGTTGAAAAATCAGAGTCTCTAGAAACAATATCTCAAATAGCACCCATAAGCCAGAACTGTATATTTATATTACCTTAAGCGAGGCATAAAGACTCCTAGAACACTCCAAGGCTGTTTTCACTCACCATTTTCTTCTCAACCCAGGCCAAAATAAATAAATGGGACCTGATCAAATTAAAAAGCTTCTGCACAGGGGCCGGGCACGGTGGCTCACGCCTGTAATCCTAGTACTCTGGGAGGCCAAGACAGGCGGATTGTTTGAGCTCAGGAGTTCGAGACCAGCCTGAGCAAGAGCAAGACCCCGTCTCTACTAAAAATTAGAAAGAAATTAATAAACTAAACTTAAATTCCATTTTAACCAAAGTTCAAATTAATTGCAATCTATCACCAGTATTATCTTAAAGACCTTGAGAGAAAATGTCTACATTTGACAGTAGCCTCTTAATAACACAGGTAACTAAAACGTTATCATGAACTGGATTAGGATCAGCAAATAGTAGAGCTGAGAAGTATAATGATATAGACATTTCATGTGAAATTCTGGCAGCAAGGAGAACCCAAAAATAATTTTTTAAACTCAAAAATGATCATTAAGTTCTTTACCGAGCCCTGTTTCCCAATGCCAGCACTAGGAAAGTAACAAGACTGTCTGTATGCTCATCACCAACATCAGCCACTGCAGCGCTTCCTCAGCCTAGCTACTTCTAACTGAACTGTTCCTCCCTCCCTCCCCAGGAAGAATGAATGAAAAGATAAAGGGGCTCAATAGAAAAGCAGGGTTAACTGGAGGAGTAAAGGGTTACCCAGGAGGCTCATGGTGGGCTACATGGTTAAAAGAAAGGAAAATTAAGAGAGAAATGAGGCCAGCAATAGAAAGAGAGAATAATTTGATATAAATTACTTTCAGGGGAAAAAAATCTACCCTTTGGTTCATTCCTATCTTTCATCACCCTTTAAAAAAAACTAACCCACAAAAACATAAATCTAAGGATATCAAAAACTTTGCACTCTCTGGCTACTAGGGACACAATGTTGAAAAACTATGGTAACCAAGTTCGAGAACTCATAGTCTGATCTATCACCTTTCTCAGCTGTGTCTTGACTTGCTAAAGTCTTGAACCTTAGAACAGCAGTTCTCATAGTCTTAATACTGCAACATAAGGTTTGTCACAAGTCCTTTCTTATTAATTATATGTGAAGTACTTAACGTTTGTGAAAATTTACTTAAATGTAAATTAGGGCAGTTCAAAATTGTCCCGACAACAACCTCGCTCCTACTCCTACTTCAACATGCTTTCTTGGCAATATTTTCTTGGGTACGATCATAAGATACATTTCTGAAATGCACATCATCCAGTCTTCTGAAATTTGCTAATGTCCATCGGAAAGTACCCTCCCTTAAACATCATCTGTCAAGTGTCTTTCTAGAAGAAAAAAGCACTGGTTTTGTCTTTACCTCCACAACTGTTTCTTTCAAGGACGCAGCTTTCAGGATAAAGAAGCCTCCACCTCCTTCTGCATCCAAGATAGTTTCCTTCACAGGGTAGTTTATTTTTAGTGTGAATGTCCTATTCTGGAGGCTATGAACCCTTACAAGCCTCTGGATATGTTTCAGGGGGTCACTGAACCCTCCCCTTAAATTATACAAAATGTGTATATATTTATATTCATGTACGCATTCTTCTGTGGGAAGACAGGGTATGCCAAAGAAATCTGCAACCCCAAAGAGTTAAGAATCACCCAAGATTAAACTGAACTCCCACTACAATGATTCTTAGTATTTAATGCTAATAAAATTAACAAAGTTCTTAACTGTATGTCAAACAACACTCTAAGCATTTTATGCATGTTTCTTTATTTAGTTCTCCAATAACCCTATGAAATGGTGCCACTGTTACTCCACTTAGCAGATGAAGCAACTGAAACACAGTCACTTGCCGAAAGGTCACACAGCAGTCTGCCTAAAAATTGTAAAATTTCTCAAAATGAAATATGGCTGTTTGCTTGTGCACACATTTCCTACTTCTCTTAGCTACTGTGTCTTTCTGTTTAACCCTCACCTGAGTCAAACAGAAAATTAAATGATTTTGTTGTCAAAGACTCATCTCTGCTAGGCTGCCAATTACACCTACATAGACCACTAAATTCAAGAAATGCCTTAAGTACCATTAAGTGTTGAAAATGGAACTTGAAAGATATTTTGTCCCTGGATAAAAACTTGATTTGGGATTTTTAAGCTAAACATCTGATCAGTTAAAAGATATCTGTATGCAGATCTCATCTCATATGTAAAAAATCCTGTAGAACCTATTAAAACTAACACTAATAACTGAGTTTAGCAAGACAAAATACCAGACTAATATACAAACATTAATTTTTCTAGGCCGGGCGCGGTGGCTCACACCTGCAATCCTTGCTGTCTGGGAGGCCAAGGTGGGCGGATTGTTTGAGCTCAGGAGTTCGAGACCAGCCTGAGCAAGAGCGAGACCCCGTCTCTACTAAAATTAGAAAGAAATTATATATAGAAAAAATTAGCCGGGCATGGTGGCACATGCCTGTAGTCCCAGCTACTCGGGAGGCTGAGGCAGTAGGATCGCTTGAGCCCAGGAGTTTGAGGTTGCTGTGAGCTAGGATGACGCCACGGCACTCACTCTAGCCCGGGCAACAGAGAGAGACTCTGTCTCAAAAAAAAAAAAAAAAAAAATAGTCACTGTAGCACAAACATGACAAAGAAAAATTTTAAAGAGAGGAGGAAGGGATTAATCAGTTTGCTGAAATTAAAAGATAAAAACAGGCCAAAACAATATAGAAAAAAAAGAAAAAAATTAAAGAAAGGAAAACGCACACACCCCAGAAAGTTTATTCCATGGCAGCTAAAAATTATTAATATATGTTCAGTCCAAATGTTTCACAGGTTAAAAACTAAACTTGGCCAGGTGTGGTGGCTCATGCCTGTAATCCCAGCACTTTGGGAGGCCAAGGTGAAAAGATTGCTTAAAGCCCAGGAATTTGAGACCAGCCTGGGCGACATAACAAGATCCCTTCTCTACAAAAAATTAAAAAATTAACCAGGCTGTACTGGCACGCCTGTAGTCCCAGCTACCCAGGAGAATGAGGCAGGAGGACTGCTTGAGCCCAGGGGTTTGAGGCTGCAGTGAGCTATGATCAATCCACTGTACTCCAGCCTGGGCAAGAGAACAAGCCCATCTCTAAAAATAATAATAATAAAATTAAAACATAAAAAATAAATTTTAAAACTAAACTCACATCCTACTAAAGGTATCTCACACCTCCCCACCAAGTAAAGAATAGAGAGAGAGAGCATCTAATGTTCTTTGTAACCGGAAACTGACCATTTTCATTTTGGAAGGTCAGTGAGGTTTCATGGAAGTCCCTCAGTCATACACTTTAAGTGACTTAAGGATACAAGGTTGGACAACCACTCTCTACCCAGAGAAACCTGACTGTGGCCTAGGGAAAAACATGCAGTTTTGCAAAACAGGGGAATGGGAGGAAACAGTGCAGCTTGTCGCCCTGCAAACTTCCCACAAATCTGGCATCACAGAATTAAATGAGACAACAGGAAAATGTAATAAATCACAATTTTCAGAATGGGAAAACAATCTATTGTGATAATTTTAAATTTACATGGAAATTCATGTTTATCAAGTTTACATATTACTAACCAATATGTTAAATATAAAACTGTATAGTAGACTAAAAACATACTCTCAAATATCAGAAATTCCCATGAATAAGACCAACAGGACAGGCCGGGCGCGGTGGCTCACGCCTGTGATCCTAGCACTCTGGGAGGTCAAGGCGGGCGGATTGTTTGAGCTCAGGAGTTTGAGATCAGCCTGAGCAAGAGCGAGACCCCGTCTCTACTAAAAATACAAAGAAATTAATCAGACAACTAAAAATACATAGAAAAAATTAGCCGGGCATGGTGGCACATGCCTGTAGTCCCAGCTACTTGGGAGGCTGAGGCAGAAGGATTGCTTGAGCCCAAGAGTTTGAGGTTGCTGTGAGCTAGGCTGAGGCCACCGCACTCTAGCCCGGTCAAAAGAGTGAGACTCTGTCTCAAAAAAAAAAAAAGACCAACAGGACAACAACAAACTACAGTTAGGTAGAGAACAACCTCCTAACAGATAAGAGAGGGTGATATTCCTTGACCAGCTTTTCAACTGAATTAAAACACTTCAGTGCCTATAAAGTGTCAAACACCAGTTAACTATCAAAAATTTCCATTTATCAAATTTCTTGAAAAATAATAAAAATTAAGAATTGTTATCATAAAAATTACAAATTTGCATTACCTCAGAAAAGGATGATTAACAGAGATATCTCTCAACTAAAAACTGTTGTTTTATTAAACTGCATATATTGTAATGCAGTACAGTTTTCCATAACTTATTTCAAGTTCACAGCTATGGAAAATGAGAAATTTTGTTGGAGGAAGGGCCTTACAAATGTACGGTAGCAACAGTCACCTGCTGCACAGCCATTTTTTGCTAGTCCCTTGTGTAACATCACTGCTTGTGCCTAATTTTTCTACAACAATAAGGCTGGCTCTCTAATAATAGTAACAGGTTCAGGGTATAAAGAGTTGACTCAAAAAGGGCCAAGGATAGTGCCTCAGAAATCCTATCCTCAGCACCTGCTGCTTCTGCACCACCCCACACCCACCCTATTCCTAACATCAACTTTCATGACTTGGTATGAAACATGGTAGAATGTTTCCTTGGCTTCCCAATTCAGTAATGTGAATTTATAGCCTAAGGATGGAAAAAATAAAATCAAATCTTCATGAAAAGTTTCCTTAACATTAACAAAAAAATAATTAGACCTTAGTATGTGCATACTACGGCAGGAGGCTCTTCACCAGGTTAAGATCTGCGCCTCTGATAAAGATTATGAGCTACTAACCAAATAATTAAACAGTCTTTACAGTTATGGAGATCTTTTAGACAAATGTAAACTTCACTGTAGCACCTGACATTTGTACAACAAGAAATCCTCACTTATATACCTACTTTTCGAACCCTAAAACTAATAGCTTCAGTTCATATTTCCTGATTTTAGGTAGTAAACATAATTTTAAAATAATTACAGTTAATGTAAAAGCGATAACTATATAGCCTAGCTTTTTTCTTTTTTTAAAAAAATCAGAGTGTATTACTTATTTTTTAGAAACCAGAAGAGTATTAGTCTATGCTTTTTAAACGTGATAAAGCACACAAAAAAATTTAACTAACACCATAAAACAAAAAAATGCTTAATTACCTATTATTAACAATTCAAACTCAAGGACAGTGTAATTGGAAGTGCACGGTTACCTTTTTTCTTAATCCAAAGACAAACACACACCACATTTTTTAAAAAGTGTCAAAACGCATCTTCTCAAACTTAATTCAATCCACTAAGTCAGTTACCATCTAACCATTAACATTTTAAACACTTTTATCTCTATCACATTTCACACAGAATATCAGTTTCATTTCTTAGGTGAATTATTTGCAATTTCACATTATTTCATAGATTACAAACCTAATTTACATTTATTACACATCAGTTTCACTTTCAGGGTCTTTACTACCTAACCTACAGGGTCTTTTTCTGTATGTATTCTAATATGGTGTAAAGATACACAATTGAAAAACTTCTTTTTCATTTCACATATTAGTATCCATTTACACGTTTCTAAAACAACTGGGAGACTCCATTACCTTCAAAAGACCCCAATTCTTAAGAATTCACTAAAAAGTTTGGAGCCATCAAAGTTACCAGCAGACTTTACTTTCCTATAAGGAACGCTGTATTATTAGTTTTCAAATCAAAACGGAAAAACTCTTTTAGATTTGTTTTATACATTCCCCAAATTTTTGATGTTTTATATTGTCAGATTATACTGTCATTCGGTAGAAATTTTTTAACTTCTCGAAAAGCCACCTATTTCAAAATTAAAATAATAAAATCGTAATACCCTAAATCAACCTTTCTTCCGGTGCACCCAGGAGTTGCACTAATATAAATGAGCTCATTTCGGTAGTAGGGGGTGAGAGTGAGTGAGTGTGAGAGTGTGTGTGTGTGCCGCGCACCCGGATGCATATGTATGGGGACTAGGGTGTGACAATATAGCTAAGTCTCCTCTTCCTCTAGTAACAATTTAAATGCAAATCTAAAACATAACAATCTTAAAATAATGCTCAGTAAGAGAGCAATAAATGTTTTTTTTTTAAATAGTGAAATGGGAAACAATCGAGTTGAAACTCTAATGGAGCTTGTCCTGAGTTGCTTTAAAAAATACAAAAAAGTGGCTTAGGAGTCTAAAGTTCCCTAAAACTCCACCTTCGTTCTTCAAATTTCAATTAATGTAGGAGTAACGGCATTTTATACCTGACGTCATACCACAATGCAAGTGGCATGATAGATAAACCCTAACTTTGTATCACAAACAAGCTAATGTAATAATGTACACAGCTTGTACTTGTTTCCCTCATGATTTGTTATAGCTAGGTAAGAGCTGGCAATAAAATATGGAGGCAAGTTGAAGGCCCTGAATCGTTTTCACAGGAAAAGGATAGCAAAGCATAAAAGAGCACATTCAGTCAAGAGCTTAATGGGTTCCCACAACCCAACTCTGCTACGCCTCAGTTAACGCTACTATTTTTACTACAAATCACCAAACATAACAATACTATTACTAAATTAATGCACCCGAACCAAAGAAACAGCCGACCCATAAACGTGCTGCCTTCCTTCACGTCCCAGCGTAGCCTTCCACTACGAAGAGTTCAATGAGAATATCCTATAATGAAATGAGTAAGCAGCACACGCCATTCTACAACTTCGGAAGCAACTCACAGATCTCCCACGGCACACTGAGGAGCCACAATAGCCGAGCAGTTCACTGGCACTAAAAGGAGTTTCTTAATTTACACGCAAAGTCGCCAAATAACCACTCTGCACCAAGACAGTTCTGGTCATGTAACAAGCTGGCATACACAGCCCTGATATACGCTCGAAAACAAACGAAACCCATTCCCAACCCAGTTGTCCCCAAGCCTTGTAACAAGTTAAGCAAAATTCACATCTGCATTCTATCTGAATAAAGTGCGGGAACATCGGCGACGTTTCCAAAACTTAGGCGGCTTCCCCCGAAGCTGCGCGATCACACCGGAGCGGAGCCTCCCGGCGCCGGGCCGCGCGGGTCTGGGTGTGGGGGAGGGGGAGGAAGAAGTCAAATGGCTTCCCAATGTATCGTTAAAAGGAGAAAATCTCGGTTTGGGGCCGGGAAAAGTTGAAGGAGCAAGTGGCCGACAAAGGAGAGCCGCGCCGGTTCCCCGCGACCTCGCCCGGCCCTGCGCGACCGCCGGCCGCGGCGTTTGACAGCTGCGAGAGTTTCCCGGGCCGCCGCTTTGTGGCCGTCGCGGGCCGCCGGGGACGGGCGGTGCGCCTCGCCGCTCGCTCCCAACGACCCAGCTAGGCCACGGCGCACTACGGGCATTTCCCAGCCAGAGCAGCACGAAGCGAACACGGCGGAAGGCCAAACTCAAAAGTAAAGTGTGCGGGGCCGAGCGAGCGGAGCCGGGGCGGGCGCGAGGGGCGCGGGCCGGGCTGGAGCCGCCGCCGCCCGGGCCGCCCCGCCCCCACCCGCCGGGGGGCGCCGGGGCGCGGGGGCCGCGGGCAGGCGCTCGGTGACAGCTCCGGCCCGGCGGCGCCGCTGGCTCCCGGCCTGGCTCCCTCGCACTCAACTTACTTCTTTCTGGCTCTCTGGAAAGGGGAAGCGCCATCTTTGCGAGGCCGGCCCCGAGGTCTTTTGTCTGCGGCTGCGGGGCTCGGGGCCGGGGCTCCGGGCTCCTCGGGGGGTGGTGGCGGCGGCTGCGGCTGCTCCACGCTCTTGTCCTCCTCCGACGACATCCTAGTCACCAGGAAAGACACATGGACCCCGGGCCTCCTCCTGGGGGGCTCCTCCCGCCGCCGCGGCCGCCGCCGCCGCCGCTGCTGCTCGGGTTCCTCCTCCCCGGCTCAGCCTCTCGCATTTCCCGCAGCCCCGGGAGCAGCAGCAGCAGGTACCGGGAGAGGCGGCAACATGGAGCGAGCAGGACACGCACTCACACACATCGGCGCGGGCGCGCGCACCTCCGCGCGCAGGGGCCGGGCGGGGGGCG
>NW_012153618.1:235555-250977 GCF_000956105.1 Propithecus coquereli | reverse complement strand
GGGCCCTGCGGGGCGGGAAGGGGTCGCGCCCCGCGGCCGCCCCTCCCCCGCCGTCAGGCGCGTCAGGATCCGCGGCGGCGGCGAAGTTTTGACAGCTGCTCCGGTGGAGGCGGAGGGCTCGGGGCTACACGAGCGGCGGCCCCTCAGCTCGCTCGCTCGCACTCGCGCTCACACACGGTCGCTCGCTCTCCGGGACCGAGGAAGAGGAAGTTTTGCGGGTGTGCGTGTACCCCACACACACGACCGTGCCGTCGCGCCAGGCCCGCGCCGGGGCTCCCCCCGGCCGGCCGCACCACAGACCTCTCAAACTCGCCGCCGTCTCGCCCACACACAACCGCCTCGGCGTCCCCCGCCCCCTGCCCCCACTCCTCGGCCCCTCGCCCGCCCCCCGCGCGCCGCCGCTGCCACTCACGGGGGTAGCTCCGCGCATGCGCCGCGCCCGCCGACGCGCCGCCGCTGACCTCACCGCCCCTCCCCCGCGCGGCCCCTCCCTCTGACGCGGCGCCCGGCCCCGCCGGCTCCGGCTCCGGCTCCGGCTCCGGCTCGGGAGGGCGCCAAGATGTGGACATAATGGTCCGGGATCGGGGTCGCGGGACCGCGGGGCGGAGGAGGAAGAGAGAGCCGTGTAAACACTCGGACGTACGCGGCAGGGTGGCGGAGCACACGTGCGCCCCGCGGTCCCGCGCCTGCCCCGCGTGGGCCTGGCTGTCCGTGTGGCTGTGCTGGGGGAAATGGAGAGCAACTTCGCTGTGACCCAACTCCACTATGCTTTCGGTGTTATAACGCCGTTTTCAAAAATCCAGGGAAGGTTTATAAAGCTGTAAGACAAAAAGAACGATGACATTTTGAGGAATAAGACGCTTAAAGACAAAATTAACCAATAAAAACCCAACAACTTGACTTTAACGTTCAGTGTGTTGTGAAGAGGCAAGAACCGAAGTATTTCTAAGCCACCTTTTACCACACGTACAAACGGTACCAGAAAAATGGGGCCAGAGTTAGCCTGGAATATGCACTTTCTCAGGAAGGACAGTTACAAATAATGGAATTGTGGGTTTCTGATGCTAATAGGTAACGGTTGGGCAATGTTCCATTCTGTGCTTTCTTTTCCATTCACTATTGATTAGTACGTGGGAGGGAAAAATTATAGATCGAGTTGGGGGAAAATATTAAGACCTACCAACCACTTGGGGAAGGGTTAGGGTAAACTATCATTTAATAAGCCTCTACTCTGGGTCCGGTACGAGAGGCACATTCCGATCATGATTTCTTTGAATCTCCACAACATAGTTTTAATGTAAGGTAAAAATTACATGCTCCTTTTCCAGCGGTGTTGTTCGTCTTCCCTTCCTCCCAGTAGCTAGGATATTAACTTTGAACTATGTTTCCTACTTGGGCGAAATTGACACAGACTTCCAGAGCCTAACTGAAAGCATAGTTTTTTTGTTTGTTTGTTGAGGCAGAGTCTTACTTTGTTGCCCGGGCTAGAGTGCCCTGGCATCAGCCTAGCTCACAGCAACCTCAAACTCCTGGGCTCAAGCGATCCTCCTGCCTCAGCCTCCAGAGTAGCTGGGACTACAGGCATGTATCACCATGCCCGGCTAATTTTTTCTATTTTTCTGTTGTCTGGTTAATTTCTTTTTTAATTTTTATTTTAGTCGGGGGGGGGGGCTCACTCTTGCTCGGGCTGGTCTCGAACTCCTGACCTAAGCAATCCTCCCCCCTCAGCCTCCTAAAGTGCTAGGATTACAGGCGTGAGCCACTGGGCTTGGTCCACATTCTACTTTAAATAAAGTACATTTTCAAAATTGGATTATTGATCCGAGTGTTTATCTGTGTTCATTCTGAAATTAGAATATTCATTTCCACTGTGAGTTTCATATGCACAAAATTATATATCAGGATAATTTACTTTGAGTCACTTCTTCATCCCTTCTGAGGATTTAAGTGTCAGTATATACAAATTGTAAGTCACTCCTGCTGTAGAGTTAAAAGGAAACAGAGGGACCAGGAGCAGAAAAGTGGGTAGAAATAGAGGTTTGTGCAGTAATGCTTCTGGAAAGATAAAGATGATGAAAGTGAGTAAACCCGGCCTCAAATCTCCATTCCTTTGGCCACTGTGAGCTGACAGGGAGTTGGGATCTATTTTAAGAGAATTGATAGCAGGCTCATTGGCATGAAGTTATCCTGGGTATAGCAAATAAAATATAACCCATAAATAAAAGTCTTCCAGAGATGTTTCTTTCTCAGTCATCCAAATTACACAGCTCTAAGACCACAATGGCAAAAATCCAGAGGCAGGTAGCTGAGGTTCTGTAAAATTATAAAATCAGAGAGGCCTGAGCATCTGGAAATAAGGCCAAATGCAATAAAATAGTATATCTACTTTCTAATAAGTATACAGGTTAAATTGCATCTTTAAATATGGTAGATGTACACTAAACTGTTAACACCAATTATCTCTGAAGGGTTGAATTACAAGGGTCTTTCACTTTCTAGAATATTTGAATCTTTCAGAGCACACATAGTAATCTTTTAATCATAAAGTAATATTTTTTTTTAAATGTGGGGGTGTTGCGTGAGGGTTGTTATCTGCAACAAAGAAAAACCAACAGCTAAGGAAACTATATGCAAGGGAGATTCTTAGAATCTGGCAAACAAGTGACAGCGAATAAAAATTAACACTAAAGTATCCATTCTTACTAATGGAAGGCCTATAAAATGTCACTGATACGGTCTCTATTTACAGTGTAGTCATTATTGTTTTATTTTAGTGAATGTAAAAATATTTATAAGGCTCTTCCACAGGTTTACAACTAAATGTCCATCTCTTTTGTTTTCCCATAAGGTCTTAAATTCCTCAGGGTTTCATGGTAAACAAGTTTTCTTTCGCAGTTGTGGAGGGATCACTGAACTCTTAAATTTTAGATGTTATAATTTTGTCACATTTTTACTGTTAAAGTTGCACTTTAAAAAGTTGCAGTCATAGTCTATTATTTTTGTCCTTCATTTTTCAATAGAAAGTTTTAAAAAGAATTGTAATCAGTTAAAATTAGTTCATATTTAGTCCAGAGTGCATTTTTGGTTTTAAAAATTCATATTGTGCTGGGCAAGGTGGTGTGCACCTTCTAGGGGAGGCTGAGGCAGGAGGAGCGCTCGATCCCAGGACCTCAGGACACGACTGCACCTGTGAATGGCCACCACCCTCCATCCCGGGCAACATAACAAGACCCTGTCTTTAAATAAATAAAATTTTTTTAAAATTTCACATTGCTTTACATAAGTTATTTCTGTAATGTTTATCATGTACCTGTGTGATGGAAAAGTTAAAGGAAGAAACTGAGAAGGAAACAAACAGAACAATCATCTTCCAAAGGCATTTGTATCTAAGAGTATGAGGCATAAGTAGATGTTTTGCAGTACATTTTACATAAATATGAATCTTGCCCTTGCAGGCAACTAGAAAACAAACATGGAAGGACAAATAGAAATATTAAATACGTACATCCATTGTATACAAGACCATAGTTTTAAAAGAAATGCATCTGTGGGATTTGGGGGGAAGGACGGGGGTGAGAGAAGTCATAGCAGACAGCTATGTCTATTCAGAAGAGGGTGGCATAGAAAACATTCTGCTGGCAAGTGCCATAAACTAGAAATTTTCAAGTGACAAGTGGAGATTATGATCACTATGAAAAAGGTCTCTCCCTCTCCTTTCTCCCCAGCCCTCTCTCCCTCTCTCTCCCACACACTTTCTCAGATTCAGCTCCTTTATAGATATACAAGACTACTGTTAGATTCCTAGGGCTGCCACAACAAAGTCCCACAAACTGGCTGGCTTAAAACAAATTTATTCTGTCACAGATCTGGAGGCCAGAAGTCCAAAATCAAGGTGTCCACAGAGCTAGCTCCTTCTGGGAGGCTCTGAGGAAGAATCTTTTCCATGCCTCTCTCTCTCAGCTTCTGCTCGTTGCCACAGACACTGGCGTTCGTCGGCGTGTAGACCCATCACCCATCGCTGCAATCTCTGCCTCCATCACTCCAGGGCCTTCTTCCCTGGACCTTTCTGTGTCTTCACCTGGCATTCTCCTGTGTGTCTGTCTCCTCTCCTCCGCTTTGAGGGACCCCAGTCATATTGGACTTAGGGCCCACCTCACTCCAGTATGACCTCATCTTTATTAATTACATCAGCAAACAACCCAATTGCCACATAAGGTCAAGTTCTGAGGTGCCAGGAGGACGTGAATTCGGGGGGAATACTCTTCAACCCAGTATCACTACCAAACAGCCTGTTACCGATGCTAGCCCACAGACCAAAATGCATATTGTCACAAAAATTTATATAATGAGCTAATTGCATGCAAACTTTTCTTGGCACGAGAAAAAAAATTACATTTTATTTTAAATATAATATATTTATCTGAAGGATAAATAAAACCCTTCAAAGTGATTTTGACAATGACAAGGTCCACATAGTAAAAAGTGCAATTGTGATTCGGTAGTTCTGTGCTTAGTTTGATCTACACAGAGGTAAGTCGAGAAAATTCAGTCCAAAAACTACTGTTTGGGGCCTGTTTTATGACAGTGCCTGTCTGTGGGGGTCACAATGATCCTCACTGTCCCCTGTTCTATGCAGTCACTCAGGAGAGGATTTTACAACACCACGTTCTTGTACTCTTGCACCAGAAGTGGGATGTACAGTCCCACCTACCACCCCGCATGCGGAAGCCCAAATCCCTTGGCCCGGCTCACCAGGTCCTGGAGAGCCCCGCACCCTCCGGCCACCGTGCTCAGCTCCTCCCCACCCCTTTCCTTGTCACCCAAGCTCCAGTCTTCAGAATTCCTTCTGATGGACAACAAACTTCAGGACGACAAACTTCCCAGGCTGTCCCCATCCCACCTCCCCTTCCGCGTGGCCAGTTCCTACTTCCTTTTGTTTCATTTTCTTCAGCTCTCTGTCCAGACCTTGGCTGTCCCCATGAGGATGGCTGTGTGTCCCCCTAGGAGCTTCCACACCTTGTGCCTTCCCCAGTCACAGCTCTCCCGGCCCGCAATGACAGTGCGCGATTAACTGTCTGCATCCACCCTCAGCCCAGCCGAGGCAGCGACAGTCGCCTGCCTCGTGTACCCTGACATCCAGCAGGAGCGGCTCCATGGTGGCTGTGGAGTAAGTGAAATAAATATGAAAAGAACTAAGATGGTCCTTTACAGGAGTGTTTGTTTTTTATTTTAATTTTTATGTTTTGTTTTGTTTTGAGACAGAGTCTCACCCCTGTCACCCTGTGTAAAGTGCAGTGGCATCATCATAGTTCACAGCAACCTCAAACTCCCGGGCTCGAGCGATCCTCCTGCCTCAGCCTCCCGAGTAGCTGAGACTGCAGACATGCGCCACCACACCTGGCTAATTTTTCTATTTTTAGTAGAGACAGGGTCTCCATCTTGCTCAAGCTGGTCTGGAACTCCTGAGCTCAAGCAATCTGCCCAACTCGACCTCCCAGAGTGCTAGGATTACAGGAATGAGCCACCACACCCAGCCAAGGAGTGTTTATTTATTTATTTATTTATTTTGAGACAGAGTCTCACTGTTTTTGCCCAGGCTAGAGTGAGTGCCGTGGCTCACAGCAACCTCAAACTCCTGGGCTCAAGCGATCCTTCTCCCTCAGCCTCCCAAGTAGCTGGGACCACAGGCACATGCCACGTCACCTGGCTAATTTTTCTATTTTTAGTAGAGATGGGTGAGGGGGTGGGGTGGAGGGGTGGGGTGGATCTCACTCTTGCTCAGGCTGGTCTCAAATTCCTGACCTCGAGCGATCCTCCCGCCTCAGCCTCCTGGATTACAGGCGTGAGCCACCACACGCGGCCTTCCCTTTTCTTTTTTGCTATCGTCTCTTCTGTGGAAATACTAAACCAATGCCCATCGTGCTATGAGGACTCCTGACTTGTGTCATCATTTTCTCAGGGACATCTGCCATTAACCAAAGAAGCAGGGTTTTTCCAAATGAAAATGGTATTGCCCTGTCTTTCCCTTAATCTTAATAGATCTATTTATCATTTCCACCTGGTGCTCTACCTACCGCCTATCAGATGCTCAGTTCATTTGGTACAAACCTGTTTCCACTGCTAAACTCTGAATTCCTGTCTTTGTAGTCCTCACCACATTGAGCATAGCAGGTGCTCTCAGTAGACGTGTTAAACTAAGGCAGAAGCATGTTGCTCCAACAGACTCTGCGTGAGGAAAGGAGGGAGGAGAGGCGTGAGGGAGGGAGGGAAGGAGGGAGACTGGAGAGAAATAACAAATGCTGAGGGCTGAGCGGAGGGTGGGAGGGCCATCAGCATTTAGACCTCAGGGCCCAGCTCCCTTCACTGTGGCCTCCTACCTCCCTGACCAGGAGGCCGGTTGCTTCTTCCTCTTCCAGATCATGTCTATTTGTACGTCTGTGGGTTGTCAGCATCTTTCCCTCCCTTGTCTTGACCAGCCTCTGCCAGCTCAGTGACATCACTGGCATTGGGAATTGTCACACAGGCATACGCACTGTGCAGCCCCCCACACCTGCACCCGAACAAACCAACGGGCACCTTAAGGAACCTGATAAACAAACCGGTAAGGCAGGCAAAATGGCAAAGGCAGGCAGACAGCAAAACATGGCGAGTATTACATAGCACTGCAAGAGAAAGCAAAACAAAACACGGACCTCATCTCTCAGGTCCCTCTCAATCCTCCCCGACCAAAAAACCCAGCTTCATCAGGAATTTGAAGTGTGTAGGTATTTTCACCTGATTTCCTCTTCATTGTCTTCAAAGTTGAAACAGAAGTTTCAGGCCTGGTGCAGAGGTGTGTGTACCTCCACTGCTGACAGCAAGGCCTGTCGTCTGCCTGCTGGCAGGGCGTCCCCTATCCTAACCATCCTTCTGTGACCTCATTCCCTACACGTTCCATTTGCCACTTTGTGACTTCATCAGTTAAAGATCCTGTTTCAGCTACCAAGGTCCGGAGATTCCAAAAGCCCAGTTCCTTGACAGAATCAATTCTGGGGGTGGTTTTAGGCCTGAGCTCTCTGCTGATCATCACGGGGTGCACGCGGGAGCGCCCATCCAGGTTGGTGTCTTCTATTTCAGTTGATGGGCGTCTGGCTCCTTGTTTCCACTGGCCCCTTGAGTACCTTCAATGACTGGTGTCAAGGTCACCCCTGCTGCCGTTTCTAGAGCATGTCTGCAGCACACAGCGGTCTCCCCTCTCCTCAGGCCCCGGACAGCAGAGTCCCTTCAGCCCTGGAGCTGCCCCAGCGTTTGGAGCAGAGCCCGAGGGAGGCCCCGGTGAGCCTGGGGGAGAAGGGGCTGCACCTGCTGAGCAGCACGGCCGCAGTGCAGACCCTGGCCAGTGTCATCCGGCCTTGCTACGGCCCGCATGGCCGGCAGAAGCTGCTGGTGACCACTAAGGGAGAAACAGTGTGCACAGGGCATGCCGCTGCCATCCTCAGGGCCCTGGAGCTGGAGCACCCGGCGGCCTGGTTCCTCCGGGAAGCAGCCCAAACCCAGGCAGAGAACAGTGGGGATGGCACGTCCTTCGTGGTCCTTCTGACGGGAGCCTTGCTGGAGCAGGCAGAGCACCTGCTGAAGGCCGGCCTGCCTCGCCCCCAGCTCCGGGAGGCCTACGCCACAGCCACCGCGGAGGTCCTGACCACACTGCCCACCCTGGCGATCCGCTCTCTGGGTCCCTTGGAAGATCCATCCTGGGCCCTCTATTCTGTGATGAACACCCACGCCCTGTCCCACACGGACTACCTGACCAAGCTGGTGGCCCACGCATGCTGGGCTACCAGGGAGCCGGACGGCGGCTTCCGGGCTGAGCAAGTCGGGGTGTGCACACTGCCAGGAGGGACGCTGGGGGACTCCTGCCTCCTTCCGGGCTTGGCGATGTCTGGGAAGCTCTGTGGGCAAACGACCGCCGTGTCAAGTGGGGCCAGGGTGGCTCTCTTTGCTTGTCCCTTTGGTCCTGCCAGTTCAAATGCACCGGCAACCGCCCGTCTCTCTAGTCCTGCCGATCTGGCTAAATTTAGGAAAGGAAGCGAACAGTTAATAGAAAAGCAAGTAGCCCAGCTGGCAGCCATGGAAATTAACGTGGCGGTGGTATGGGGGGAAATCGATGAGAAGACCCTCACCCTGGCGGATGAGCACTGCATCATGGTGATTGAGGCCCGGTCCCGGGCGCAGATGGCTTACCTCAGCAAGGTGTTCGGCACACCTCTGCTGCTTCGTCTGCTCCCTCCCCAGAGGCCAGGGAGGTGCCAGAGGGTTTACAGACAGGAGCTGGGAGAAGATTTGGCTGTGGTATTTGAGTGGGAAGGCACAGGCACACCTGCCCTCACCGTGGTCCTCAGGGGAGCCACTGCGCAGGGGCTGCGGGGCGCAGAGCAGGCTGTCTACCACGGCATCGACGCCTACTTCCAGCTGTGTCAAGATCCCAGACTGATTCCGGGAGCAGGGGCCACGGAGATGGCTCTGGCGAAAATGCTGTCGGACAAAGGAAGCAAACTGGAAGGGCCCAGTGGTCCTGCGTTCCTAGCGTTTGCCCGGGCCCTGAGGGCTCTTCCTGAAACCTTGGCAGAGAATGCAGGCTTAGTTGTCTGCGATGTGATGGCGGAATTGAGTGGAGTTCATCAAGTCGGGAACTTCCTCGTTGGAGTGGGAGCCGAAGGGATAATAAACGTGGCCCAGGATGGGGTGTGGGACACCCTAACGGCCAAAGCCCAAGCGCTCAGAGCAGTAGCTGAGGTGGTGCTGCAGCTCGTGGCTGTAGATGAAATTGTAGTGGCCAAGAAAAGTCCCACACATCCGCAGGTCTTGCCTCCTGACTCTAAGAAGACGAAACGTCCACCTCCTATGAAGAAAAAAAAATCCTTGGAATGAATAAGTAACATCTTCAATAAAATGGGGATTGCCAAGGAGGGCAGAATTACCCCGAAAACGAATGTTTGCCTTATTTATTTCCTTCCTGTTTGGTACTTTTAGAGTCAGTTTCTTTAGATAAAAACACCATGAGGGAACATAAAAGTTCTTTTCCCTGAGTTTCCTTCTGATTCTTTTTCGTTTCCTGTTTCTTTCCACCAAATTCTATTCCTTTCCTATGACAACAGCAGGATTCAACTCTATTAAGATTTTTAAATTGAGTGCCTATCTGAGCTTTGGGGATGCAAAAAAGGTACAGTAATCTCTTCCCAAGTACTTGAGCACTCCCAGCGTGATAGTCTAATGTACCTGGACTTACATCGAGATGCCACTTTGGCACTCTGAAAACATCAGTGGCCAGTCATTCCTGTTGTGGTTATTTGAAAAAAGAAGGGAATACCATTTTAAGGCAAGGAAAAAAAAAAGTAGGAAAAGGATCTGGTAGCAGGCAGAAATTTAATTTTTTTTTTTTTTTTAAGTCTGGGGCATAGATAACAGAAGAACACACATCTTAGGACTGTGCTAAGGTTGTCGTGTAGGTGAGGCAAGTGCTGGGCGGCGGGGGACCCAGGATGGAATGTCCCTGGGCATTAAAGAGGGGGTCTGGGCAGAGCTGAGTGGGTTCAGCACAGATTATCCAAAGCCTTTTCCAGTTTAGCCATCCAAGTTACTCCGCCTCTTTGGGACAAAAGCAGAACCTAGGGGCAGAATCTAGGAAATGAGAAGGTGAAATCTTTAGACATTTGGAGAGAGGACCAGACTCAGGAAGCCAACGTTTTACAGCATGCATATTAGCTGCTATTAATAAAGCAAAACAAATTTTTAAGCTTCCTGCTGGAACTCTGAAGAAGTCAAGTCCTGAAAAGCTTTTAATGAGCAAAGGATAAGTAGAAATGTATAGAACTATGCTCATTACTAATTTGAGAAATATAAAATACCATGGATATACCTTTATGTGTTTTGTCTCCATCCTTACCTTTTAGTGATTATAACTAAGTGCTTTGGTATTTATGTCTTGCTCTCAGGTTCCCAGTTGTTCCCAGAAAGTCTCAAACTCCATAATAATAGTGCTGACTTAACTTAATAGTTAACTTTTCAAAGCTGTTCAAAGGCACTTTACATAATTTACATAACAAGAGCCAGCTCTACACAAAATAAAAAGATTAGCCGGGGTGGTGGTGTGGTGGTGCATGCCCGCAGTCCCAGCTACCTGGGAGGCTGAGGAAGGAGAATCACTTGACCCCAGGAGTTCCAGGCTGCCCTGACCTATGATTGGGCCACTGCACTCCAGCCTGGGTGACATTGTGAGACCCTGTCTCAAAAAAATAAATAAATAAAAATAAAATTATTTAATCATCCAAACAAATGTGTGAGAAAGAAACCTGACTATCTCTCAGTTCCAGGACACACAATTGAGATTTAGAAAATGTAATTGACCAACGTTAAGTAAGTGAAACAGGGAAGCCCATTCTCTCATACATTGTTTTATTGCCCCAATCATAAATTTTTCTATTGTGGATGTTTTTTATGATTAGAGGAGAAAGTATGTCTCAAAATGGCCCTTTGAAAATTTACAATTACTGTTTTTTAAAAATCAGATAAAAGCCATGTTTATATTGTAAAAATATGAAGATGGCTCCTCCTGCTAATAGAAACCTTTTAGTTATAAACCCAAGACACATGCAGGCCAACAATATAACATAGTATTTTTAAATGTCCTAAAAGTTTGATACACAAGGGACTTTTCAATAATTTCTTTGGGGGCAAATCACCTTGCAACATTTCATTACCATCTCCTTTTCCCCTAGACAGAGAGACAGACACACAATTGTGCATTTGTAAAAAGCAAGTTAAAAGTAACATCAAAAGCAGCCTTACTAGGGACAAAGTGCAGCAGATACAAATTGAATTGGCTTATGTTGCTAAGAGCTTGAAACGTAAAAACACATGATTTAAACTTGAAACTTGAAGAGACAGAATGCTTGTGTCTTACGGGGGGCGGTCCAGGAGCTTGTGCTACTGAAGTCCCCTGATTTACTCTGTTTCCTATCCACCCCAGGACTGGTTAGTCTGCTCTTCAATTCTGTGCACTGCCAAGTATCCTTTGTCAACTAAAAATCTTAAACTCACCACCCCCCGACAGTGGACTGAATGGACCCCCTCTTGGCCAAAGAGACCCCAGAAATACTCTAAAGCTGAGGTGTTGGCCATGAAAAGGGAGGTCAGACACATTCATCATGCCCCCTTCCCTTCCTGGAGAAGTCCTTTGTAACTCATCAGCAGGCCTAAGGCTACGCAAGACAAAGCTTGAATCACACCTGCGGGTCTTCAGTTACGTAACAGGTCACTGGAATCTGGGCATATAGCTGGTGACTTGTCTCTGATCAACAGACTTCCTTACCTTAACTTAAAACATTCCAAGCCTTTAGACAATTTAACCAATTACAAATCAAAGAATCCTTAAACCCACCGATAACCTGTAAGCTCTCGCTTTGAGATGTTCACTTTTTCGGGCTGAACCAATCTATGCCTTCCATGTATTGATTTATGACTTTACCTGTAACCCCTGTCTCCCTGAGATGTATAAAACCAAACTGTAACCCAACCACAGCAGTTTCACTCGCCGAAGGCTTCTTGGGCGTTGCTTCGGGCCATGGTCCTCAAATTTGGCTCAGAACAAATCTCTTTAAATTATTTTACAGAGTTAGGCTTCTTTTCCGTTGACACCTTCATATAAATCTCCTTGAGTTGGCCAGAGTTGGGTTCCTCTTCTTATAATCTAGAGAATATTAACTGTTCCAGAAGGGAAGAAAGTGTTACGAAACAGCCAAGGTGATTCCCATGGGCAGCTGGTAGGAAGGGCTTTGGGAAGAGGACTAGAATAGAAAGTGGTTCTAAGGTGAAAGTGTTTCAATTTGGGGTTTCTTTTAGCATCACTTCAGGGCCATCTCCTGTCTCCCAGCCTGTCTTCTAAGCTCTTGCTACTTAAAGTGTGATCCATGAACTAGCAGCATCAGCATCATTTAGGAGCATGTTAGAAACGCAGAGTCCCTGGTGTCCCCCATCAGCACCCTGTGCAATCGGTGTGTATGTTAAAGCTTGAGAAACACCAACCTAAGCAATAATCCCAATGGCTAGTCCTTGATTATGCCTGGACTTTAAGTAGCCTCTTTAATACCACATTTAACTGTCCTTTTCTTTATTTTTATTTTTTCCTTTTTCTGAAAAATGTCTTTGTCCTGTGTCTCCTTTAAGTGTCAAAACATATGACTCAGATATCAAGTTGGCTTTTTTCTCCTACTGATGATGGACAAATTGACCAGAATTTGACCTCAATTTAATCAGATCCATGTCCTGCTTCCAAGGTTATAGGACCAAGGTCTCCTAGCATGCAAGATCTCAATTCTCCAACGGCCTTGGCATTGGGCTTGGCTACATGTTTCTCTTCCAAGACGTGCTTATCTTCAATTCAGAAGCAGTTCAATTTCAGAAATGACAACTCCTAGAGTACATTCTCTACAACACTTGCGGTTGTGACTTGTCTGTTTCCCATCCCAGATCCCTTTCAGCTTGATGGTGCTCTGAGCTGATCTGGCAAGCAGATAGCAAAAGCCAAGATCTGGAGAAAACAGGGAATGAAAATGAGAACTTCTGAGTCCTGGGAAATAAAGGAGACGGGAGCCTGACTTGGATGGTGGAGGTTGAGGCTGAGCCCTGTGAACTGCTCATCCATTTAGGCAGCAGAGAGCACTACCTAAGACTTCAAACTCCAAAAATATTGGAGTTCTGACAAAGAAAAAGTCATCAGTTTCAAACTATGAAAAGAAGTATGCAGCCTGAGCAACAAGACACTGTTAAGTATTAACTGGTGGGCTATTTCCCGTGTGATTTATTGGAATTTCCCCTTGCACTTATTTACCAGGGTGCTGCTGCCCAGGGGGAAAGCTGTCCTTGCGCACTAAAACGCCAAAACTTGCAGCAGACACAAAGATTCCAAAAGTAGCTGAGCCAACTCTGCCCCTAAAACATTACACACTGTTCCTCTCCTCACAGGCCCCCCTACAAAGGTTAAAGATCCTCTTTCCTAACTGGGGAAGAAGAGGAAGAAGGTTAGGGTGGGAATGAGAGAGACAGTAGGATCTCTGAGAGGGATTCTGCTCACCTCCTGGAAGGTTCCAAGGAGTGGGATGGGGAAAGGATGGTATTGTAGAATCTCCAAAAGTTTTGAGGCTCTGAGAACAGAGAAAATCCTCTGCTTCCAATTTGGAACCCTGGGGCCCCTGAGGAGTTCTGTATGCCAACACGACCCAGAGCCATAGAGCAACAATGGCTGGGCCCAGGGGCAGAGGCAGAACCAGGGTGGCTTAGGGGATGGTCTGCGGTGCAGAGCAGCCTCAGAGAGCAGCCAGGGTTCCCGGTGCTGGGATAAGTGCCTGGCAAGGATTTGAGGGTCTGACCCCTAAACCCTGAGGGCATTTCAAGGTCATAGCAAGAGATGGGATTGTAAACTTTATCAGGGGTCAGAGAAAAACTGCAGGACACCAAGATGCTGTGTCAGCCCATGGAGTGGAGGGTAATCTGGGGGTTGCAGGAGAGAAGGTGAAGGAGGAGATGAAGAACTGACTTGGTCTGGAGTGATGGAGAAAAACCATGCATACTTCCATCCAGCAGAAGGGGCTGGAAATAAAAGTAGTGAGATTATTTAGTTACAAAAAGACAGTACGCATACTTCCTACACAGTTGGGTTCAGGCCGTGAAAATTCAAACTCTACAAATGTGAAGACTGAATGAGGACTTCAGACACTGTTCCCCACGTCCTACCAACAGTTTGACACTGGTTACTGTGGCGCTGCATAAGAGAGACTCCATACTGGCTAGCAAAGCAATGGAAACCTTTTTGTAACACAGCACATATTTGAGATGCACTTTTACATATTACATAGGTTGGAAAAAATGGCTCTCTAAAAGTTTTCTTTTAACTCACTGAATGCATCAGAAAGGAAAGGTGGATCCCAGTGAGTTCAGGGAACATATGCCTCTCCAGAATGAAAAACGTTTGCATATCAAGATCAACATTCATTTTTAAAAATGTCTTAACACTTATGTGCTCTGCCTCTTTTGCCCACTGACTCCAAAACCCTAGCATTGCAGAAGGCCCCCCACGCATGCACACACTGCGGCTGCTGACCTGCTTTTTACCCTCTTGGCAGGCACCCCAAGTTCTAGAACAGCATCTCCTCTTCAGAAAAGAACAAGTTCTATCAGCTAATCTTAGACTTTCCTGTGTAGATGCAAAATATTACATTTCATATTTCAGTCCTATGTTCGTTTTGATTGAAAACCTTCTACTTCAATTGTATTAGTGTAATTTTGTTTATAAAAGGCATAATACTCCATGAACCAAGACTGAAATATTGTTTCATATGAAAAATAGTTTCTAAAACTATTTGTGATGCTTTCCACATTAAATTTTTTTTTTTTTTAAAGACAGAGTCTCACTCTGTTGCCCAGGCTACAGTGCCCGGTGTCAGCCTAGCTCAGAACAACCTTAAACTCCTGGGCTCCGGCCATCTTCCTGCCTCAGCCTCCCGAGTAGCTGGGACTACGGGCACACACCACTACGCCCAGCTAATTTTTAGTAGAGACAGAGTCTCGCTGTTGCTCGGGCTGGTCTCACATTAGATTTTATTTTATTTCTTTTTGAGACAGAGTCTCTCTCTGTTGCCCGGGCTTTAGAGTGCCATGGCGTCAGCCTAGCTCATAGCAACCTCAAACTCCTGGGCTCAAGCAATCCTCCTGCCTCATCCTCCCATGTAGCTGGGACTACAGGCGAGCACCACCACACCTAGCTAATTTTTTCTATTTTTAGTGGTTCCGGGCTAATTGTTCTATTTTTTTGTTTCTTTTTTTGGTAGAGATGGGGTCTTGCTCTTGCTCAGGCTGGTCTCGAACTCCTGACCTTAAGCGATCCTCCAGCCTTGGCATCCCAGAGTTCTAGGATTACAGGCATGAGCCACCTCGTCTGGCCTCACATTAGATTTTAATTTGAGAAGAATCTATACATGTCTTAATTTTTGAAATGAGACCAAGTACAGTGGCTCATACTTATAATTGCAGTACTTTGGAAGGCCAAGGTGGGAGGATCGCTAGAGCCCAGGATTTTGAGAACAGCCTGGGCAACATAGTGAAACTCCATCACTAAAAAAAAAAAAATAGAAAAACAAATTAGCTGGGTGTAGTGGCATGTGTCTGTAGTCCTAGCCACTCAGGAGGGTGAGGCAGGAGGACCACTTGAGTCCAGGAGTTGGAGGTTGCAGTGAACTGTGATTGTGCCACTGCACTCCAGCGTGGCGGACAGAGCGAGACTCTGTCTCAAATAGTTTTTTTAAAAAATTCCTGAAACTAAATAGGAAACATTAAAAAATATACCCAAATGTTCCTGAAATTTAAAGTCTTTATTCAGATGTTCAGCATCA
>NW_012153618.1:231643-234380 GCF_000956105.1 Propithecus coquereli | reverse complement strand
AAAAAAGAACTACCCAGAAACCAGAATTTACCTTGGTCCACAGGTAAGGTATCTCAATCAGGCGAATTCACCATTTTCAAATACGAAAAAGTCGACAGAAGACAGCTGGCAGACAAGGTCACGAGCTTCCGTCGGCTACACAACCGACATGTAGTAGATGGTCAGCCCCTGAAAGAATGAGCGCAGCCTTTGGAACCTGTGGAACCGTGTGGCTACTGTGACGACACCACGCAGACCTCCTGCTGCCGGTGTGACTGAGAACCCTAGCTGCTGTCCCAGCATCTACCAGCACCACATTCACAAGACCTGGCTTCCTACAGGCTGTTCCCAGCCAGTGACTAAGTGATAATAAGACTCTTCTGGTGGGGACTTGGGCTCAAGCACTCTTGGTTGGCCCGGCCCAAATCACCGCAGAGCTGCACTGCAGTCTGAGAGCTTCCTACTACTCCGCTCCTGCCCTTCCCCATCTTGGGGATCAGATTTCCCTGCCTCTTCCAACTCCCTCCCTTTTTCCCCCTTATAGGTGTTTCCCCCATACATCTCTTGTATGACAATCTTCTGGGCATCTGTTTTTCAGAAGACCTGAACTAGCACAGGATGGTAAAATATAAGAATACTTTGTAAAAGGTTGTCTCTTCCTAGTACTAGATTTGCCCTCCCAAGTCAGCGACTCTCCACTCCTCAAATGTCAGTCAAGGAGAGAATTTCAATTTATAACCAACTGCCACACCAATCTCCCGTCCTAAGATCCACTCCCTATGCCCCTCCCTAACGGCACACTGAGGGCCACACCTCAACTACACCTTCCCCACCCCGCCCTAACAAGGACACACACACACACAATTCACTCTTTCTTAAGTGCCACTATTCATTTGGAGCCAAGTAAGCTTATTCTCTGAAGGTAGCCTCCCTTTCTCCTCTTAATGAGGCATCATTACGACACTAATAAGGATGCCGATATAATGCTTTGCATAAGAATAGGATTTTTTGCTACTTTACCATGGCTTTTATATACACATTATCTCCTCTGATCCTCATAATAAGAGTGTAGACAAGACCAGTACTATTAGCCTCACTTTACAAAGAAAGAAACTGAGACTCCGACTTATCTCTATGGGTGTCAGTTTCCAAGTCTGTCGGATGAAGGTCTGAACCCTGTGACCTCTAAGAATTCTTCCACTTCTGGGGGTTGGAAAAGAAAATTAAAAAAAAAAAAAGAATTCTTCCACTTCTAAGATTGCATAATTTCCGTAATTTGTCTGAAATCACAAAGTTAGTTAGTGGCAGATTAGGGACCTGAGAGAATGCTGATTCTCTCATACCGTATCTTTGCTGCCAACAGCAATAGCTAACAGTTATCAGCTGTCCCGTGTGCCCTGCAGGGCATTGTTGAATGCCTACTCAGCATCTGTTGTCCCCTCCCTCATGCCTAAAGGATTGCCATCTCATACACACTTAATGGAGAAGCTGACCCCACCCTGCTCCAAGGATGTGTGCTACTGATTGATTTAACCTGGTCATCACTTTCCATCCTGGCCACGGTCCTTGGGGGACTTGGGGGACTCTGGCCTGGAATGAAGGAACTGAAGTAGCTTCCTCCTAGTGCACATACATTAGGAATTTCTGATGCTACTGGCAGCCTCTCTGTGGCCCTGAGGGGAAGCCATGGGATTCTTGTTTGGATCTGATAGTTTGTAGCAGCTAAAATCTATGAGATGTCTATACTGTATCTTTAAAACTATGAACAGGCCAGGCACGGTGGCTCACACCTGTAATCCTAGCACTCTGGGAGGCCGAGGCAGGAGGATTGCTTGGGCTGAGGAGTTCAAAACCAGCCTGAGCCAGAGCGAGACCCCGTCTCTACTAAAAAATAGAAAAACTAGCTGGGTGATGTGGTGCTCACCTGTAGTCCCAGCTACTCGGGAGGCTGAGGCAGGAGGGTCACTTGAGTCCGGGAGTTTGAGGTTGCTGTGAGCTAGGCTGATGCCAGGGCATTCTACTCAGGGCAACAGATTGAGACTCTGTCTCAAAAAAAAAAAAATAAATAATATAACTATGAACAAACAGCACAGGCAAAGGCAGATGAGGTCACCAAGACCCAGAGAGGTTACTAGGCTTTGCCCAGCTCACGCTGCCTGTTTAGGGCAGTTAGGATTAAATTCAACTCTCCAGCAGGGTTCTCAGCATGTAGAGAGTGCCCCATGTGCAAAGATTCCTGAAGAAGATCACACAGAAGTCTAGCTGCTGAATAGAAGCCCAGAAGTGGGTTTGAGGGGGAGGAAGGAGGAAGGCAGCAGAGGCCTCTTCTGCTCTGCTTTGCTGCCCTGAGGGGATGACTCTTAACCACCTCAAGGGCTGCAGCTGAGTTCCAGGGCTTGTCACACTGAACCAGGACTCTTTCCCTTCCCCCACCCTAGGCTCTCTGCCAAGCAAAGAGCTGCTGAGACTGCCCTGGATGAAGGGGCTGCCTGCCAAGTATCTACCCACCTGGGGCCAGGGTAAGGGCAAGGCCAGTGACTACATTCAGTGAACAGCTGGAAAAGTGGGCAAAAGGGTGTCCTTGGGGCAACAAGTCTTGGTTCTCGTGCTCCTTGTCAAAATATAGCAGAAAATAGGCAGGGCAAGGTGGCTAAGGCCTGTAGTCCCAGCATTTAGGGAGGCCCAGGCAGGAGGATCGCTTCAGGCCAGGAGTTTGAGGTTGCAGTGAGCTATGATGACACCATTACACTCTAGCCCA
>NW_012153618.1:226350-227973 GCF_000956105.1 Propithecus coquereli | reverse complement strand
TACTGCCAGCTAATTTTCCAAAGGGAATGGTTGCCCTCTGTTTTAACCAGTTGGCAACCTATCAGTGATAGAAATTCTTAGCCCTCATTGGTATATGAATATGTTACATCTTTTCTCATTTCAAATATTTTGTTACCTATTGCCACCAAAGACTGTTTTCTTTCTTTCCCTCTTCCTCCCACTCCTCCTCCTCCTTCTTCTCTTTTTTTGTCACACTTTTAATGATAATTAATACTCACTAAGAAGACATTAAAACCACAAGTGTTTTTCAAGAAACCAGAAGATTGTCAATAACAGAAAGTCATATTTTAACACTGTCAAAACATGAGAATGGATTGCATATCACTGTGCAAAAATTGCTAGAATTTAGCCACTAGATATATTATATTACAATAATAAAAACTAAAGAATTAAAAAATCTAAACAAAATGCAATACTAAAACAATCATCTTGCTACATTTGAGTGTATTTAACTTTTTTAACAAAGTGTAGAAAATGTAACATTTCTTAAAGTGTTTTGATATGATGTGTCATCTTTTTTTAACTTCTAATTGTGTAAGAAAGCTAACTCCTTCCATCATTCCCCGCCTCAAATATGAAAATTAGAAACACTCTGCCTTAATAACTTCTTCTGTTGTATCCCTTGCTAGCAAATTCTTTCGGAATCAATTTGGGAAATTAATTATCTTTATAAATGGAATTACTATTTTGCCTAAACACTTCATACATAATTTTTTTTTTTTTTTGAGACAGGGTCTCACTCTGTTGCCCAGGCTGGAGTGCAGCAAAGTGATCATAGCTCACAGCAGCCTCAAACTCCTGGGCTCAAGGGATCCTCTCACCTCAGCCTCCCGAATAGCTAGGACTACAGGCTGGGGCCACCATGCTCAGCTAATTTTTCTTATTTTTTTGTAGAGACAGGATCTTGCAACCCCAAGTTGGTCTTGAACTCCTGGCCTCAAGTGATCCCCCGCCTCAGTCTCCCAGAATGCTGGGATTACAGGTATGAGCCACTGCACCCAGTCTGTAATTTCCTTCTGTTAGGAGGATTTTTATAATTCCCTACCAAAACATCTTGGCACAGTTTTATTCCTCAATTGGTAGTGAATTTCCTGGACCAGGAGAGAGCGGAAAACCTCCTTACTTCTTTTGTGGAGAAGAGTGGGTGGGTTTACCTTGGTACAGACATCCTCATGGAAGCTCAGCCTGGACTGTGTGGTTGAAAATCCAGCTTGCACCCGAAGGGATTTTCTGTAAATGGGAAGCAAATATGCCTTGAGTTAGAGGTTACAAACCAATGATCTGCAGAAGTGTTTTGTCTCTCACAGTGTTTAGAAATTTTAAAATTAGTTTCCAAGATTTAAAAATTGGGAGACTTCAGATCAATATACAGAATTGTGGCTTCTCTTGAAAATTAGACAGATCTGGCTATTTCTTGCCTGGTTACATGCTGCTTTTGCTGACTAGCTGCTGCCCTCTTTAGACGGGGCGTACACTGTATACATCAGGCTCAACACATTTATGTTAGCCACCTGGCCACTATAGGAATGTGTTTAGAATACCCACTTTCAATTTATATAAAATTGTGAAAGACTTTGTCACGCAGAAAAGTTACACTTAAGA
>NW_012153618.1:224291-226300 GCF_000956105.1 Propithecus coquereli | reverse complement strand
GAGCTTAAGGTGCTCCTATAAAACAGGCCCTAGAAAGCCACGGTGGGGAGTTCATGAGGACCCCGGTGGTAGGTGGGAAGGCAGCTTGAATAGTTCTGACATTCTTCTGGATATATTAATGAGCCGCGATGGGTGGCCCTGATGGGCCTCCGGAGTCTGACCTGGGTTCGCGTTTGAGATCTCCCACTTTAATGACCTTGGGAAAGTTACTTGAGTTTCCTCATTTGAATAATCAAGGATTTCTTGTGCTTGATGCCAAATGACTTGTGTGAGGATTTGCTCCAAACCTCAGCCTCTTTAGTCAATTTATCCTCACAATCAAAAGCAGCCTTTTACAAAATTAGCTCAAACATTTAAAAACGCACATATAAATTTTAAATTGTTAGAACAATACTGCATAAACCGTCGAAATAAAAGTAACTTCCTCAGGAAAAGCTGATTATATTGCTGGGTTAATCAAGTTTGCCATCGTAATCTCACTTGGTACTTCAAGAACTCCATCTTGATCCTAGCTCTGGCTTGGTCTGGGCGTTCCAATGCATTTTCCGTTTTAAACACCCAAAGCAATAAAGATGCTGATATTGACATTCGTCAATTTTGTCCTGGCCCTGTGCCTGCTGTGCTGAGAGGGCTGCTCCAGCCGCGGAGTCCAGGGGGACAGGGTGGGGCGGGGGAGAGGAAGAAACCTTGCACACAGAGCACAAGGCGAAAACCTGGAGAAGGGATTCGCCGCCTCTTATTTCAGGGAAGAAGAAAAATGAGAAGTGCAGAAAAGAAAAAGGAGTCGGGGAGAAGGGGGAAGAGTAGGGGGTCTAGAGGGGGGTGGAGAGCGAAGGCGCCCCACAGAGCTCGGGGTCCCGCAACGGGCGGAAAGCGGCAGAGGGAGAGACGAGGAAAAAACGAGAGGGAGAGGACTCTAGGAGGGAAGGACGAAGGCCGGGCCTGAGGAACGCCCGCGGGGACCCAGCGCTACGCGGTGAGCAGGGCCCGGCTCCGGAAGGGCCCGGGGGGCGGGGCGCCAGGCGGCACGAGGCCAATGGGAGGGAAAGCCGGAGCGGGGGCGGGCCCGCGGGGGTGAGGCGGGGCGCCAGGCGACGTAAGCCCAGTAGGAAGACGAACTGAGATGGAGGCGGGCCTGGGGTGAGGCGGGGCGCCAGGCTACTCGAGGCCAATGGGAGGGCGGGCCTGGGGCGGAGTGAGACGCCACGCCAATGGGAGGAAGAGCTGGAGGGGGCGGGGCTCCAGGCGGTGCGAGGACCAATGGGAGGCCGACCCGGAGATCGCCGGCCGTGGGCCGCCCCGCGCCGGGGAGAGGGACCCGGAAGGCGGTGGGGGTGGGGAGCCGATCTGACAACCTGTCAAATCCACTTTAGGGCGAACTAGGTCACGCGCTCCTAGAGCCCGGGCGCCCCGCCCCGCGAGGCCTGGCGGGTGGCCCGTGGGCCCGGCCGCGCTCCTTCCTCTTCCTGCCGAGGGGGGGGGCGGGACGGGCTGCCGGAGCACCTGCCTCCCCCGCCGGCCGCGCTCGGCCCCCGCCGCGGCCCGCTCGTTTCCCCGCGGCTCGCACACGCCCGGCCCGGCCGCTGCCCGCTGGGAACTCGCGGTGGAGACATGGCCCGCGCGCAGCTCAGGGACTCCCCACGCTCGCGGCCGGCCCGCGCTGAGGGAGCGCTCGGGGCGGACGGCGCACTACTTGGCGCGGAGGGGCCGGCGCGGGCGGAGGGATCCCGCGTTCCGCCGGGAGGGGAGGCCTCCCCGGGGCCGGCGGGCGGCGCTTTGTGCCCGGGCGGCGGAGCGGGGGCAACAGCCGCACTCTCCCCTCCCCGAGTGCCCAGCCTCTCGTCATTCACGTACTTTCCCTTCCGAGTACGCACCGCGTCGTTTTCTGATTGTTTCCACGCAAAAGAAATGAAATAAAAGCCTAAATTACAAGTCAGCATTAATCCAGGTCCCAGGGATTATGAATCTGCTCAAACGTCACCATGTGGGATTTATGCCTGTGTAATTCT
>NW_012153618.1:219060-221375 GCF_000956105.1 Propithecus coquereli | reverse complement strand
TGGAAATAATGTTTTTGTGCTTTACTTTCCACTTAGAAAGTCCTTGCCTTGGGCTGGGTGCAGTGGTGCATACCTATAGTCCCAGCTATTCAGGAGGCAGCAGTGCGAGGATCAATTGAGTCCAGGAATTTGAGGCTGCAGTGAGCTATGACTGTGCCTGTGAATTAGCCACTGCACTCCAGCCTGGGCAACATAGTGAGATCCTGTCTCTGAAAAAAAAAAAAGGAAAATAAAGTCCTTGCCTTGATTCAAATGAGTATCAGTGCAAGTCTCGACTAATAGAACCAGAAACAGCAGTAAACTGTGAAAGATTATACAAGAAGGAGGAATTCGCCTAAGGGCTACAGAAATAACAATAATGATGACGATGATAACAATAGCTTGACATTACTGAGCAATGTGCTGGACACTGTTCTAAATACTTTATATAAACTATGTCACGTCATATTTTAGTTTCCTATTTACTATGGCATCTTTCTTTTCTTCAGCTGCCTTGAACCCTCTAAAACCCAGGCAGGAGGTGAGTGCTATAATTTGCTATACCTTAGGGTTGGCACTAACCTTCAGTCCTCCTGGTTCCAAAAAGTGCCAGAATGCTTTCTTTCTTTTCTTTTCTTTTGAGAGAGGGTCTTGCTTTGTTGCCCAGGCATGAGGGCAGTGGCATGATCATAGCTCATTGTAACCTCAAACTCCTGGCCTCAAGCGATCCTCCCACCTCAGCCTCCTGTGTAGCAGGGACTACAGTTGTGTACTACCACACCCAGCCAATTTTTCTCTATTTTTTTGTAGAGACTGGTCTTGGTATGTTGCTCAGTCTAGTCTCGAGCTTCTGACCTCAAGCAATCCTCCCCACTTGGCCTCTCAAAGTGCTGGGATTATGGGCACAAGCCACTGTGCCCAGCCCAGAATGCTCTTTCTTTCCTGCCTTTCTCTGACTCTACCCCAAGCTTATCCTCTTTTGGGCCTCTCTTCTCACGGTGGATGTGTCTTTTCCTATTGCCATCAGACGTCTCATCTTAGCAAGAAATGTTCCCTTTCTTGGGCAGAGGAGAGAGAGAATTAGCAAAGACTGAGGCAATAAATGTGGTAGGAGCAAACTGATGAATAAAAGAGAGAGAGAAATGAGATGGCAGTCAGTGCAGATAAATGGAGATGGGCGCAGAAACAGCTGTCTCCAAATACAGTCACACTCTGAGCTACTGGGGTGAGGACTTTATCATGTGAGTTTGCAGGGCGGGACACAATTCAGCACATAACAGAAGACGAGGGGCTGTTTGGAGAAGGTGGCTCTGAGTGTTGCAGTACTTGTCAAGACACTGGGTGACTCCTTTTCAATTAGGAGGATGTGTTTTAGGTGCGGGTAAGAGAGGCGGTGTGACCGGAGAGGTGAACAGCTTTCAAGGAGGAAGGAAGGTCTAGTTAGAGCAGAACTATTCCCCGTAGCTGTGTCTTTGGGAGTGTTTGGCCAGTTGGCTCTACTTAAATTTTGTAGGATTGAAGAAAACTATCTTAAGATTACCATTCTGGGTAGGACTTTCCAATAATACCATGAAAATTTACCTAAAATGTTAGAACTGAGGAAGGTAAGACAATAGCAGATCTGCTGAATATCCTACATAGCATTTTTATATTTTCTTTTAAGATATCTACCTGGGGGATCTATTAGAAAGAAATTTTATCCCACCGGCCAACAGTTGCATTTAAAGAGCTAATGCCTCTATGCCTGAATGCAAAGAAAAACTACGCATTCTAGGAAATTTCTTGTATTGCCCATATTGAAAGAAGAATAGAGTCTTGGGAAGGTAAAATAAAAAGTGAAGACGAGTACGACAACAGCAAACAACAACAAAAAAACAAATTCCAACCTGCCTTGACTTTTTCTGCAGTGAGAGAATTTTGAATTTGAACCAAAGAATTCTCTATTTCATTTTGTAGCAGGCTCTGGTCCCTTTTGGAAAAGGTGAGGGTGCATATAATGAATAAACAACATCACCATAGTTTGCCTCAGTAGGAAAAAACCTGCATGTGTAAGCAGGAATCTTTTCCTTGTTTCCATATTAAATTGCTTATTTGGACTAAAGCAAAGCTGTAAAAGTAAAAATCTGCCTGGTATCCGTATCAGTTAGCACAAACTCAAAGGAAATCAATCAGCTTAAGCAAATGCCTTTGAGTCAACTTTGACTTTCTCTTCTACGGCACTTCTTTTTTTTTTTTTTTTTTTTTGAGACAGAGTCTCGCTTCTGTTGTCCGGGCTAGAGTGCCGTGGCGTCAGCCTAGCTCACAGCAACCTCACACTCCTGGGCTCAAGCGATCCT
>NW_012153618.1:199473-217802 GCF_000956105.1 Propithecus coquereli | reverse complement strand
CCACGGCACTCTAGTCCGGGCAACAGAGCAAGACTCTGTCTCAAAAAAAAGAAAAAACACATACTCAGACGGATAGAAGAGAAACTGTTTAAAGTCTGGTCACAGGTTCCATTTCTTAATCGATGATGACAGTGAACAAATAGAGTGTATGACAATTTACTAAGCGTTCATGGGAAAGGAGTTCAGAGCTTGGACCCAGGAGAATTGCTCTCTGATCGGAGTTTTGCTGCCGCTAGCTGTGTGGCCTTGGGCTAATCACTTACCACTCTCCACACTTCGATTTTCTCTTTGGTAAGATGCGACTGCACCAGTACCTGCCCCACACGCTTCTTGGGGCTGGGGTGAGGGTGGGGACGCTAAAACAAGCTTTAGAATCTTAAACCAAATTTAATCTAGATGGATTAGAAGTCTAGGTCAATATGAACCACTACTGAAATCTTAACCATGTCATTTGTGTCCCAGAGAAAGGACACAAAATGTCTCTGGATGAAGGACCGGGACATATCCTGTCATCCTTTGCAGTGCTCTTCACGGCTGCACTCAAGCTCAGTGTTTGGCAAGACTGACTTGTCCTTTTTCAGCCACGACTGGCTTCAGTCACCTAGGCAGCGTTGGCTCTTACCCTCCCAAGTTGCCAAAAGGTGCTCCTTTGCCCCTTAAGAGGGTGAAAAGGTGGCAAGTAGACCTCAGCAGCCAAAGATGACATTCCCTTTAGAATCGACTCCAGAAACTACCCTACCAGAAAATGGATAAAGGCCTCTGCCTGTGAAGAAATCACATTACGAAAGTAAGGATAGCATGAGTAGAAGGCCAAGCCTGGCCACACCCTCCAACACCGAACAGGAAAGTTAGCCAAGAAAGGGAAGGGAGAGGCTCTTTTCCATTAGGGTTTAGAGAACAGTCAACTTACAGGCCAATTTTTTCCCAAATGGAAGTGAATTCTGATCTCCATGACCAAGCTCAGGAACTTGGATTTCTGTTACCGTGCTTCTGAGAGGTTATTCAGTTCCAGCTGCGTCCCAGGCTTTTCTGGCCAATGTATCTGGCGATCTCCACAGTCAATTCCACACCTATAGAGAAGAGTGTTTTCTCTAACGGATAGTGTAATGTTTTGAGAAAGCCAACACAGGATAGAGGCCAAAGTGGTCCAAGTTGGGAATTTAATTATATACATGTACAACTCACCATTTTCTACTTTTCCTAACATACAAATACAAAAGAAAAGGAAATCATAAAAAGAATGAAGAGTGGGAAAGAAGAAGGAAGGAAGGAAGGAAGAAAAGGAGTTCAAATGTTAAACATTAGAATGATCCGCTCTCTTGAGTAAACCTGTGGATAGTCTTCAAGGTGCACTGGCCCATCTTTGTCTCTCTCCCATGATAATTTTGTAACTTAGGTACTGTTTGCCAAATACCCAACCTACCTTTCAAGCAATATTCAGAGCAGCTGTTTTCAATTCTCACCTCTATGCAGTGAACTCTTAAATCTACATCTCTAATTTAAACTTCTCAGCAACTCCCAGGCTGCATTTCCAGAATCTACTGGGAACCTCCACTTGGATGTGCCACTGACACTTTGGACTCACTGGGCCCAAGAGGACGTTCTGTTTCCTCCCAAACCAACATCTCCAGTTACTGTTCATGCTCATGACTGACTTCTGATGCCCCAGGTTCCAGGTAAGTGGATCTCAACTTAGCTACACTACAATGGCATGGGGGCATTTTTTAAAGCTTCCTAGGTGATTCAAACATGCAGCCAAGGTTGAGAATTTCTCTGACTCTACCGTTTGCAACCAAGCAGTGGCAAGTCTGATCTATGATTTATACCCCTCAAGTAGCTCAGAAATCTGTCTCCTCCTTTCTATTCCCAGTATTTTTCCTTTAGTTTAAGCATCATTAAAGCATCTCTCTTTTCTTTTTTTCTTCTCTGTTTTAGAGAGAGGGTCTGGCTCTGTCTCCCAGGCTGGAGTGCAGTGGCACGATCATAGCTCAACTGCAGCCTTGAACTCCTGGGCTCAAATGAGCCTCTTACTTGAACTTCCAGAGTAGCTGGGACTACAGGGGCATGCCACCACGCCCAGCTATTTTTTCTTATTTTTTGTAGACAGAGTCTTGCTATGTTGCGCAGGCTGAACTAAAATTCCTGGGCTCTAGCGATCCTCCTGCCTCGGCCTCCCAACGTGCTGAAATTAAAAGCCTGAGCCACTGTGTCCAGCCTAAAGCACCTCTTGGCCTCTTGCTTTCTCTGCTTCTACTCATGCCAGACAAATCCTTCCAATCTTTCTTCTAATCATGAGATCACTTCAAATACCTTCTAGCTGTGATGTGCCTTAGTCAAGCGGTCATATTTGTTCATGACAAGCCTCTTTGCCAAGCCTGCTTAGTGCCCTCTACTCCCTTTAATGAACTCTTTATGACATCCAAAGTAAGCTGCTTGCCATTCCCTACACATGCCCATGAGTTTCCTGCCTTTGTGCCTTTGCTCATGCAGTTTCTGCCCCCCTGAAACGCCCTTCTCCACCTGTCTATGTCCTATGTATTCATCACAGGGCTGGTGCAAATGCTACCATCTCCCACGACAGCCTTCCCTGATCTTTCCGGCTAGGAGTAAATTCTTCCTCGGAATTCTCTTAGAACTTATATGTTTTGTGCTTGAAGCCAGGAGTTTAAGACCAGCCTAGGCAACATAGTAAGAATGCATCTCTACAAAAAATTTAAAAATTAGACAGGTTGAGGCAGGAGAATCGCTTGAGCCCAGGAGTTTGAGGTTCCAGTGAGCTATGATGATGCCACTGCACTCCAGCCTGGGTGACACAGTGAGACCTTGTCTCTGGGGGGAAAAAAACTTATATTAGTATAATATGCTCTGTCAGAAAACCACTGTAGGGAGACCAATTTGCAAATTAATGAATTGTTATTCTGCTTTTAATAGTCAAAGCTAATTATATGCTTTACTAGGATGTTGTTTCTCAACATTGGACGTACATGAGGATCACCTGGAGAACTTGCAGAAAATGTATGTTCCCAGGTCTATTTCCAGAGATTCTCAAAGTTTGAGAACTGATGCTCTAGCAGAAACATACGCCAAGCTGCAACGGTTTTTCAAGTGGTGTTCTTGTGGACCATACTTTCAGACACACTGAGCTAGTTGGTTCTTTCTCAATTTCATTTCAGTTGGATCCATGAATGCATTAAATTGTTGAAATTTCATAATATAAGTCTGACAATACTAGCACATTGTTAACAGTCCTAAAAACAATATGAAGTGTTTCTTACACCAGGGTTTGAAAACTCAAATGACCGTAAGGACTGGGTAGGTTGAGGCCTCAGTGTTGGGGGACATAGGAAGTGGTAGGAACTTTGAGGAACTAAGGAGGGTCTCTGGTGATCACCTCCAGGTAACCAGGGAGGATGTGGAACAAGTACTGCCAGATCATCCATTTTCTCAGAAAGCCAGAAATCCAGACTTTTACGTAATATTTCCAGATTATTAAATAGTAACTTTATGTTTTAGAAACACTGAGGTTTGATATAGCCCAATTTACAACACTGACTTAAACAAACAGTTAGCTTTCATAATCGAAGTGTGAATAGAAGTAAATATTTGAGGCCAGGCGCGGTGGCTCACGCCTGTAATCCTAGCTCTCTGGGAGGCCGAGGCGGGCGGATTGTTTGAGCTCAGGAGTTGGGGCCCGGCTTGAGCAAGAGCGAGACCCCGCCTCTACTAAAATTAGAAAGAAATTAATCGACCAACTAAAAATATATAGAAAAAATTAGCTGGGCATGGTGGCGCATGCCTGTAGTCCCAGCTACTTGGGAGGCTGGGGCAGTAGGATCACCTGAGCCCAGGAGTTTGAGGTTGCTGTGAGCTAGGCTGACGCCACAGCACTCACTCTAGCCAGGGCAACAGAGTGAGACTCTGTCTCAAAAAAAAAAAAAAAAAAGAAGTAAATATTTGTTTTTGCTGCATAAATGACATACATTATCTGATCTATAAATTGATAAATGCAATCCACAAAAATAAAGAGCAAGCTCGTATTAGGATATCATAAAATCATTAGTCTTTTAGAGATGAACCTACCCTCTCAATTTACAGAAGGGAAAACTAAGGTTCAGAAAAGTCGAGTTACATAATTTTCAAAATATGAAAGTAATTCACACTTTGGTTGAGAGGCAGTGCAGTGTTATACAAGGATTCTGGAACTTTGTGGTCAGGGGGACATGACCTCCTCCCTTTCAGGTTGTGTGACTGCAGGAAAGTTGCCCTGATTTATTTAATTTTTCTTTTCTGACTTGTAAAATGGGATAAATATAAAAGATTAATTGGGTTCTTGTGAAAACTGAATATGTTGTATGTAAGATTCCTGGAACCACTAAATGTTAGCTATTATTGTTATTGAGTTCAAAATCAACCCCATAAAGTCCTCTCACTTACAATTTTCCCCATTGGCTCTATCTACCTCAGCCTTCATTCAATGAAATGATTTTTTAAAGACAACAATTTTAAAATAAACTGAGTTTCAACTAACCTGCAGATTAACTTGGTCAAATATTTGAACCCTGCTGAGGCAATTTCCTCATCTGCTAAAGAAGTTGCTCTAATTGATCTTCAAGATTCTTTTCTGTACTTTGTACCGAATTTTGCTATGAGCCAAAAACTGTTTGTTTTTAAAATTTTTCATAGAAATGGGCTCTTGCTATGTTGTCCAGGCTGGTCTCAAACTCCTGGCCTCAAGCAATCCTCCCAGCTCAGCCTCCCACAGTGCTGGGATTACAGAGTGAGGCACCATGCCACCATACTTTCATGCTATGCTGGAAATGGGGAAGAACTGACAAGTACAGAATTTCCCAACCCCCAATTGTGGTATCACGAAAATGACTGAATAGTAAATAGACATTTCACATTAAATCAAAGCACTCAGAGTATTCCCACCACAGTTGTATCTTTATTACGATGTGCTGTGCTCTAGCACAGCAGTTCTCAGCGTGTGGTCTGAGGGGCCCTGAAATCCCGGAGACCCTTTCAGGGGGTCTGGGAGGCCCTCCCTATTCCAACTTCATATCCGTGCAAGGCCAGATTCTCTTCATATAATTCAACCAAAACATCATACTGCCATAGATTGAATGCAGATATGAGAATCCAGCTGTCTTCTATTAGGCCAGATAGCAAAGAGATTTACAAAACTGTAAAACAATGCTACTCTTCTCAGTGTTTTTTGTTTTGGAAAATACAATTATTTTTCATAAAAATGTGTTATTTAAATTAACATGATATGGGTTTATTCTTTTAAAATGAATTAATAAAGAAATGTTTTTAAATGTTCTCCATTTTAGTTTCTAGTATGGTAAATATCAAGACATATAACTCACATAAACAAATCTCCTGGGGGCTTTTTGTAATTTTTAAGAGGATAAAAGTGTCCTGAAACCAAAAAGTTAGAAAACTTTATGTTGAGAAATTTCTGCTCCAGCAGAAACATGTGCCACATTTCAAATGTTTTTCATATTAAATGGAAAGAAGTCAACGATGTAGTAAAATGAAGAGTTTTCCTCTGGCCTCAAACATCATCTTATTGTGGTGCAGTGGACAGTTGATCTAGGCCAGTGGATGTTTCATGGGAGACTAGACCATTGACAGATCCTCGACAACAGAGGACATGCACGAAGTGATAAGAGAAGGGGAACTTTTGTCTCTTCAGATGGATCAAGGTGTCAGGAAACCGGTGGAGTGACAGGCAAGGGGAACCCAAACCAACCTCACAACCAACGAGAATTTCCTTTGGGATATTTGTGTTTCTTAACATTCTTTTCATTTCAATTTAAAAATAATATTGAAATAGCATTAATAATTTTTTTTTTTGAGACAGAGTCTTGCTCTGTCACCCAGGCTAGAGTGCAGTGGTGTCATCGTAGCTCACAGCAACCTCAAACTCCTGGGCTCAAGCAGTCCTCCTGCTTTGGCATTCTGAGTAGCTGGGACTACAGGTGTGAGCCACCATGATGGGCTAATTTTGTTTTGTAGAGATGGGGTCTTGCTATGTTGCCCAGACTGGTCTCAAAGTCCTGGGGCTCAAGCCATCTTCCTGCCTCAGCCTTCCAAAGTGCCAAGATTATAGGCTTGACCCACCGTGCCCCAGCTTGACATAATTTTGGTTTTGCTTTTTTTTTTTTTTTTGAGACAGGGTCTCACTCTGTCACCCTGGCTAGAGTGCAGTGGCATCATCATAACTTACTGCAACCTCCATCTCCTGGGCTTAGGGATCCTCCCGCCTCAGCCTCCCGAGTAGCTGGGATGATAGGCAGGTGCCACCATGCCTGGCTTATTTTTTTATTTTTTTGTAGAAATAAGCTCTTGCTCAGTCTGGTCTTGAACTCCCAGCCTCAAGCAATCCTCCTGCCTCCCTTCCCAGAGTGTTAGGATTACAGGCATGAGCCACCACACCTGGCCCTGATTAGTTTTCAGAATACAAAAATATATCATGCTAGGTTGAATAGTGTCCCTCCAAATTCATGTCCTTCCCAGAGCCTCAGAATGTGACCTTATTTGTAAACAGGGTCATTGCAGAGATAATTAGGCCAGTTAAGATGAAATCACACCGGAATAGCATGAGCCCTTAATGCAGCACGACTGGCATCTTTGTAAGAAGAGGAGGAGGCCAGGCGCAGTGGCGTGTGTCTGTAATCCTAGCACTTTGGGAGGCTGAGGCAGGAGGATAGCTTGAGCCCAGGAGTTTGAGGTTGCTGTGAGCTATGTTAGCATTGCTACACTCCTGAATGGGGGACAGAGCAAGACCTTGTCTCAAAAAAAAAAAAAAAAAAAAAGAAAGAAAAAAAAAAAAAGGAAACAAGAGGCTGAAGTGGGAGGATTGTTTAAGCCTAGGAGTTACAGGCTGCAGCGAACTAAGATTGTGCCACTGCACTCCTGAATGGGGGACAGAGCAAGACCTTGTCTCAAAAAAAAAAAAAAAAAGAAAGAAAGAAAGAAAGAAAAAGGAAAAAAAGGAGGAGAAGAGACACAGAAACTCAGACACGGAGGAGAATGCCACGTAAGACAGACATGGGGGAGGACGGCCATGTGACGACAGAAGCAGAGATTAGAGTTACGCAGCTGCACACCAAGGAGCTGCAAGGATTGCCAGTGACCACCAGAAGCCAGAAAAATGCCACAGGGCAGGGTCTCTCTCAGGCCCCAGGGAGGAACCAAGCCTGCTGACACTTGATTTGGGGCTTCTGGCCTCCTGAATTGTGAGAAAATAAGTTCCTGTTGTTTTAAGTCACCCAATTTGTGGTAACTTGTTGCAGCAGCCCTCAGAAATGAACACACCGTCAAGGTACAATTACAGAAGACCCACAGATCAGACACCTCGCTCTCCCGACCTCATTTGCTTCCAGTCCCAGCTACTGTTACCACAACCAGGGTGGCCCTCCCCAGGTGCCGCTCTGTCCTGGGGCCTGGGTGCTGCCAGCGCATGCAAAGCCCGAGGGTGGGGCAGCTAATGTCTCTGGGGACAAATCTTTGGATGGTAGCATGCTAGAGCCAGTGAATAAATTCTTCCCTCTTTCTGCATGGAAAGATTATCCTGATATGTAGACTCAGTGGCTTTTCAGAGGCTGTTCTGAGACTGAACGTCCATCGCTCCTAACGGTGGTCAGTGTGATCGTTAACACACATTCGTCTTGGCTCCTCCCTGCCTCGTTCCCCCACCCCCGGGGCCACTCTCCTGCACCTCACTCCCAGCCAGAGGAGACGCGCTCTGCTTACCGGAACCGAGGGTAATACAGGCCTTGAACAGAGAGCTCTGTTGACATTTGAAAAAATAATGATCATAAAAATTAAAGAAGAAAGACATGGTATGAACATTTAAGTATTTCAGAAAGGTTTAAAAAAAGGTAGTCATAGTTTCTTGTTCATCCTTTCTGAAAAAAAAAAAAATAGCTGTATATGCTCCCATTTACTTACACAGATTGTACCATACTATACCTTTTTTTTTTCATTTAAAATATATCCTGGGGCTCTTTCCTTGTCAGCATGGCCGGGACTGTCCCTTTTTAAATTCCCGCAGAGTGTTCTAAGGTACCCGCTGCACCGCTTTTCACTCAACTAGGCGCCCTGTTGATGGACGTTGGGCTGTCTCCAGTATTTTGCCATCTTGGACAATACTGCAGTAAACATCCTTGTCGAGGTATCTCGGTGGCCCTTGCAAACATGTAACAGTGCAAACTCGGAGCAGCAGAGTTTCTGGGTTAGCATATACACATGCTGCCATCGGCCGAGCCTGACTAGAAGCTGGAGGGCACTGAGCGTGACACGTGGTCCAGCCCCGCCAGCCTTCTGGGGCCTGAGAAGTAGAAAATGCAGTATGTGGCTCTGGAGAGGCCAACAGAAACATCCAGTCCAGTTAGGAATGTGTTTGGTTGCAAGCGACAGAAAACTGGACCAGTAGCTTCAGCAGAAGGATTCTGGGGATGAGTGGTCCAGGCCTGATGTGGGTCATCCAGGATGTCACCGGCTGCCAGACTGCTGCTACCGCCTTGCTCTGCCATCTTAGCACTGGCTTCCATCTTCAGGAGTGTAATCTGGCTGCTGGGGCTCAGGGTGGGGTGTCCTTGTTTCAAGGCAGAGAGCTGAGGGCAAAGGCTGCGGGGGCAGGCAGCCGTGTTCTCCTTTTCAACCCAAATGCACGTTTGTTGAGCCCACCTTTGTGCAACAGCATCCAGAAATGTCCCTCTCACCCGAGAACTGGAAAGGTCAGTCACCCCCCACCCCTTCTGGACAGATGCCTTGCCGAAAACTGTGTCTCCTCAGCTGGAAATCCCATTCTGTGATGCAGTACTTCACTAATTGTCTAGAGAGAATCAACTCTAATCTGTAGACATGTTCTGAGGCTCGGAATCTTCCCTGGAGGTGGTGGGTAGCAGGCTAGCGGCCCCAGCTGCTGGAGTGCTCGGCATCTCAAGGTGCTTCCTGGAGCTGCTGGTCTCCTCTGATGCTCTGGGCCTTGACTCTTTCAAATAAACCCTGGTAATGTGACCTGCTCCGTCTTCACTCCAATGTTCTCCGCTTGAACGGTGACACATTCACCTGGGGCATCTGTGACGGACTCGTCAAAGGTGGGAATGGTGGACTTTGCAGCAGCAGAGAATCCAGTTGTCCTTGTGCTCCTGCCTACCGGCTGTGATGTGGTGATCACGGTCCAGTGTGAGTGTGGGAGTGACAGTCACACGGGAGCAAAGAAGGTCAAGGCCTCCTTGGAATTGTGCTCCTGGAGAAGGCAGGGAGGTTCTTGCCGTGTGGTAAAGTGAGTCCATTTTAAATGGCTTTCCCAGACACTCTTCCTTACTGTCCTTGGCTAGAACATTTGCATAGTGACAAGGCCACCCTAGCTGCAAGGGAGTATAAGTTGATGAGCAGTTCTGCTTTCCATCTCCACCGTGGGGGGGCGGGAATTGTTCTCAATGACGTCAGGGAGCCAATCCACAGCATCTGCTACAATAAAAAATAAAATAAAATATAAGAAATGTTTATCAGTGAAAGACTGTCCCACTCTTTCCTTCCCCTAAAGGTTAAACATTAATAGCAGTTTCTTGCAGTTCCTCCTAGGAAAACACACACGCCAACTGTTAGGCATATATTATCATGTATGAATTTCTATGACATTTAAAAAAATTTTATACAAAAGGGATCATGTTAAACACACTGTTTTGTACTTTGTACTATTCATTTAATAATATATCTTTAAGCATTTTCCAAATTAGCACATACAGATCTACTTTATTGTATCATTGTATCATACACAAATGATCTAACCAGTGCCATATTGATGAATAATTTGCTAGTGTCTAGGGTTTTACTGTCACAAGGAACATCTTGATGGAATTCTGACAACTATAGATAGTCCCCAGCTAACGGACGAGATGCATTCCTGAGAACACCTTTAGGATGGATTTGTCTGTAACTCAGATCCCTGATCAACAGCGCATATACGGTAATAATAACAACAATACAATGGCCCATATGTGGTAATAATAACACAGTGTAATACTGTAATAATAATAATACTCCTGGATTTTAATAATGTTACAGAAACCGCTGTGCTCTTTCATTTAACTCAAACAAACACACCATAAAAACAAATTCATAAAAAAATGTTTAGATAGGAGATAGGAGAAATTTCAAAAAAGAATATTAAAGGTTAACACTCACCTAATGTCACCTCAATGCTAGGCTAGTAGAAATGTTACGCTTATTTTGATCTCATAACCAAATCAATAATAACCTTTCTATGTCAATAATTAATCTTCTACGATGCTTAGTAGTAATTGATGCTTTCATTGGAGCACTGCCTTTCACATGTTCCATTATTCTCACTTTATCCTTTATAATTGTCCTGATAGTCGAGCGACTGAAGCCTAACGCCTTCCCAGTGAATGATGGCGTCTGGCCTTTCTCCCAATACTTAATTATTTCTACTTTTGTTTACATTTCAATCACCTTTGTCTTCGCTGCGGAGTCATCTGGATTTGCAGTGGACTTTCGCTTTGGAGGCGTGGTCGTCAGGGCAAACACAGACTGAAATAAAAAACTGAATAAAATAGGTAACATGGAAGTGATGCTGTGCGTAAGCAACCCTATAAACAATGAGACCAGCCACCAGGGTAGAGATGCTTCGCCAATGCACCACTTATGCCATGATGATTTGTTTACATGCGTGTAAGAAACTAGTTCCTGAGTTACTAATTTAATTATTTAATTCTAAATTATCCTTATGGGGAGCCGTGGGAGCCCGTTCAAAGGCACAGAACGCTGTAGGTTGGGTCATCCGTAACCAGGGACTGCCTGTTGCCCAGTTGATCTTCAGTAAGGTTGCACAAAGCCGCAGTCGCATCAACGTATGGGAGTGCTTGTTTCAACACACTGCTGACAATGCAGTATGCAAGAGCTTAAATTTTTGCCGCGTTGGTAAGTGAATATGTAATTCAATAATGGTTGAAGTTAAGCATTTTCTAGTTATTGGCCATTTGCTTCTTTTTTTCCTAGGCCAGTGCTGGAATAAAGCTCCAAGAAAACAGGGATATTTTGCATTATTTTATCCTTTGCTTTATTCCCAGAGACTAGACAAGTACCTGGCACATAGTGTAGGCAATCAGTAAATATTCATGGAATACAGTATCTTCCCTTCTCTGCGGTTTTGCTTTCCATAGTTTCAGTTACCTTAGGTCAACTGTGGTCTGCAAATATTAAATGGAAAATTCCAGAAATAAACAATTCACAAGTTTTAAATTGCATGACATTCTGAGTAGCATAATAAAATCTCATGCTGTCCCTTTCTGTTCCATCTGGGACATAAATCATCCCCTTGTTCAGCATATCCACATTGTATACGATACCTATCTGTTACGTCATTTAGTAGCTGTCTCTGTTTTCAGATTGACTGGGCATTGCAGTGCTTGTGTTTATTGGTTGTTAATCTCTTACTGTGCCTAATTTATAAATTAAACTTTATCATAGGTATGTATGTATAGCAAAAACATAGTATATAAAGGGTTTGCTACTCTCCATGGTTTCAGGCGTCCACTGGGGGTCTGGGAACGTATGCCCGTGGGTAAGGGGGAATACTGTAAATAAATGGGACATTTCCTCGCATATCCTTTACCTCTTTTCTATTGAAGTTTGCTTTTTTTTCCCTGTTGATATACCTTCAAGTACCCATGCCCATTCATATTCAAATAATTAGCAGATTTCTATTTCCACCCCAGAAGTCTCTCTTCTTCTGAGCTCCTCAATAGTCAACTACCTACGTGACAGATAAGTAACAGACAACTCAACTCAAAAAGGCTTACACAACAGTGGGGTTTAGAATCTCATAACCAGGAGTCTGGGGTGACTTCAAGGTTGTCTAAGCCAGCGCCTCAACAGTGTCACCAAGGACCTGGGAAAGGATTATCACTTCTTTGTGTCTTTTTTAAAAGAGAAGAAACATTCTCCACTGCTTGCTTCAGCAGCACATATACTAAAATAGGAACGATACAGAGAAGATTAGCATGGCCCCTGCGCATGGATGACACACAAATTTGTGAAGTGTTCCATATTTTTTAATAAAATAAAAAAAAAAAAGAAACTTTCTCCAGAAACACCCTCACTGGACTTATCTCATATTTCATAGAATTGAGTCACATGCCTTTCCTTAATCCAATCTCTGATAATAGGAATGTAATTATCGTGATTTTCTTAGGTTAATTAAGATTTAACTTTTGGGAAGGAGAAAGGAGCGAGAATTTAGTGAAGCACAGAGCCAGAAGGAAAGAACAGAGACCGGGACCCAAATTAACGAAGTTGTATCAGCAAGAAAGAAGGGCGGCTGTTGAGTAGGGAACCTGTAGTCTTCTGCAGGCCCATCTCCATTCCATTACTAAGTTGTTTTTTGTTTTTGTTTTTGTTTTTGTTTCAGCATGTTTATGGGGGTACAGATGTTTAGGTTACGTATGTTGCCCTAGCCCCCCCGCCAAGTCCGAGTTTCAAATATGCCCATCCTTCGGGTGGTGCGCATTGCACTCTTTGTGTATGAAAATACCCGTCCCCTCCTCCCTCCTCCCCCCTGCCCACCATCCAATAGATGTTATTCTTATATGTGCACTTATGTGTTGATCAGTTAATACCAATTTGATGGTGAGTACATGTGGTGCTTGTCTTTCCATTCTTGGGATACCTCACTTAGTAGAATGCGTTCCAGCTCTATCCAGGAGTGTACAAGAGGTGCTATATCACCATTGTTTCTTAAAGCTGAATAGTACTCCATGGTATACATATACCACAGTTTATTAATCCACTCATGTATTGATGGACACTTGGGTTGTTTCCACATCTTTGCAATTGTGAATTGTGCTGCTGTAAACATTCGGGTGCAGGTGTCTTTCTTATACAGTATCATTTGGTCTTTTGGGTAGATGCCTAGTAATGGGATTGCTGGATCGAATGGTACTTCTAATTGTATCTCTTTAAGGTATCTCCATATTGCTTTCCACAGAGGTGGCACTAGTTTGCAGTCCCACCAGCAGTGTATGAGTGTTCCTATCTCTCCACATCCACGCCAACATGTTTTTTGTTTTTTTGACAGGGTCTTGCTCTGTTGCCCAGTCTAGAGTGCAGTGGTGTCATCATAGCTCACTGTAGCCTCAAACAGGCCTCAAATGATCCTCCTGCCTTGGCCTCCCAAAGTGCTAGGATTACAGGCATAAGACACTGAGCCCAGTACCATTACTAAGTTGTTTTTTTTTTAACCAGTGCCGAAAAATATTTATTATGCCACAAAATGCATAGTCCTCTACACATCATATCTGAAGTTCCTTACATACGCAATCAATCATCTTTTTTCTTGGCAAGAACATTATGGACTCCCTCATATGACCCTTATGTATTTTTTAAACTTCCAGGCACAAAGAAACGTGTCCCTGACAAGCCTGCAACCCACGTGGTGAGATGGAGAACAAGCCGGGTCAAGGATCAGCAGATTGGGCTGGAATCCTCGGGCCAGTCACTTGCTCCGCGTCTCTGGATTTCACCATGACTAAGCTTTAGGACTTTTAATGTCCCTTAAAATGTGTGCCTATACAAATTTAAAAAAGAAAGGAAAAAAAGTGTGCCTCTTTCTATCTCCAAAGCTACCACAACTACTGGTTATCTACTGAAGCACAATAAATCTCCCCAAACCTTGGCAACTTAAAATAAAAATTCATTATTGCTATGAATTGAATTGCACCCCCTTCATTCATATATTGAAGTCCTAACGTCCAGTACCTCAGAGGCGGACTGCACCTGGAGATGGGGTCTTTACTGAGTTAAATTGAGGTCATTAGGGTGGGCCCTAATCCAATGTGTCAGGTGTCCTATTTAAAAGGGGAAATTTGCACACTGGGCAACATAGTGAGACCCATCTCTACAAAAAATGAAAAAGCTAAATGTGGTGGTGTGCACCTGTAGTCCTAGCTACTGGGGAGGCTGAGGCAGGAGGATTGCTTGAGCCCAGGAGTTTGAGGTTGCAGTGAGCTATCACCACATCACTGCACTCCAGCCTGGGTGACAGAGTGAGACCCTGTCTCTAAAAAAAGCAGCGGGGTGGAAATTTGGACAGAGACAGGCACACATAGAGGGAAGATGATGTGAAGACACATGAGAAGATGGCCATCCACAGGCCAAGAAAAGAGACCTGGAACAAATTCTTCTCCTTCACAGCCCTCAAAAGAAACTAACCCTGCTAATGCCTTGGTTTAGACCCCCAGCCTCCGGAACGGTGAGACAATTAAGTTTAAGTGATTTCATCTACCACATTTGTGGTGCATAGTTTGTAACAACAGCCCTTGGAAGTTAATACAATGTTTGTCTCTCGTGGCCTGTGAGTTGACTGGGCTCAGCAGAGCAGTTCTTGCTTGGTATCGCTCACACAGCTGTGGTCAGGGGCAGCTCGGGCTGCAGTCTTATGTGGGCTTGCCGGGGCTGGGTGTCTGAGTGGGCGCACTCACACGGCTGGCCTCTGGTACTGACTGTGGGCTGGAGGCTCAGTGGGGCTGGCAGTGGAGCCCCTCACGTGTCACTCCATGAGACTTGGGTTTCTCACAATATGGCGGCTGGGTCCCAGGAGCAAGTATTCAAAAAGGTGGGAAATGGAAGTTGCCTGGCCAGTGAAAAGTTTTGCCCAGAACTGGCACACAGTGTCCCTTCTGCCATATTCTATTAATATTAGTCCAAGCAATCCCAGGGCCCACCCATGTTCGAGCGGGTGGAGAAAGAAACAGAGAAGTTAACAGTGCAGAAGAACACGCGGGGATGGGAGATGCTGCTGAGCTCATCTCTAGAAAGTATCTGCCCTGTTCCACGTCTAAGCTGCCATCCTTTTCTTTGACTACTGTAGGGCTCTGCCCTTCTTCTTGCCTCCTTTCAATCTCTTCTCTGCACTGGAGTCAGAATATTTTTTAAGTGCAAATCTGATAATTTCCTCTCCACTTTAAACAGCTCAGTGGCTTCCTGTTGTGTCCAGGATAAAAACAAAAAATTCAACATGGACTGTGTGTCAACCAGATTCCTGGTGGGAAAAACATGGTGCACACAAACTGAGCAATTGGAGCTGAATTCAATACATGTACTATTTGGAAAAGTGTCATCAGGATTTAGGGAAGCCAACCTGGGATAGTACAGTTCCCCAGAGCTCACAGTAATATGGGGCGGTTTCCCTCCCTAGGCCCCAAGCGGCAGAAGGTGGGACAGTTACGGTTCCAGCAAGGGCAATTTTGTGGCAAGAGCTGCTTGGTAGGAGCTTTGTCTCCTGGCAGAGGGATGCAGCTGCCCCCTGGCAACCTGCCCATCCCCCTGCCCTCCTGCTCCCAGTAGAGCTTCCCCTTGGTTGACTCCAAATGGAAGCAAAGAGCCAGCGAGCAGGTGGATGCAGTCTGTGATGTCAGCCACAGAGCAGGTGGGGAGCAGATGTCTCAGGGTGTGTGGACGATCTCCAGTGGAGGCTGTAAGACTTCTCATGATTTAGCTGATCCTTGCTTCTCTCCACAGCTTCCCATCCAACCAGGCATGTTCTTTTTCTGTTACCCCAGTCTTCCTTGGGACCCTTGAGCCCCCATGTTCCTTCTGCACCTGCTGTTCCTCTCTCTTGAATAACCCTCTCTTCATCCACTTAACTGTACTCATGTTTCTGATCTTAACTAAACCACAGCCTTCTCAGGGAAAGCTCTGTGTCCCTGGTTAAATTAGCATTCCTGTTGTAGCCTCTTCAAGTGCCCAATAGCTTGCTCTCTCTCCTTTTTCCTCAAAGTTGTAATTTGACATATATTTATGTGATTTTTTTGGTTGATGTCTGTCTTTCTGTTAGATTACAACAGCCATGAGGTTAGGGACCATGTTTCATTTTGCTCAGCGTTGTATTCCCAGGACCTTAGTGCTAAAGAAGTATTTGTTGAATGAATAAGTGAATGAATGAATGTTTTTTTTTTTTGCTAGAGGTTTTTGTAAATCAAAGAGATTAGCTCTTTATCCATCAGATGTATTGCAAGTATTTCCTGTACTTTATCATTTGTCTTCGACTTTTAAAATATTGCTTGCCATTCATTAATAGTTATTCATTTACATGTAGTCTCATTATTTAGTTGTTTCCATTATGACTGAGTGTAGTCTTACTAGAAAAGAGCTTTGCTATACAATATTATAAATTCCATGCTAATGTTATATTCACTGATTTTCTTGTTTTATGTTTTCATTTTTTTGCACTTGAATCTTTTCATTGCCTTTGATGTGTAAGCTACAGCAATAATACTATATTACTTTAGTATTAGTGTATTACTGTTATAGCAATAATATTAATAGTTAACATTTATTTAGTGCTTCCTATTGCCAACCACTGTTTTAAGCACTTTATTTAACTTAAACAAGTTTTAACATATTTAACTTTCACGAGAGCCAATGAGATATGTATAATTATTACATCCCTTAGATAGATAAGGAAGCTAAGGCTCAAAGCAGTGTGTAATTTGTCCAGTATCTCCCAGCGCGTGAGGGCGGAACTGGGCTTTCAACCCAGCAGTCTCTCCTGGAGCCCAGGCGCTTTGTCCTGATATTCTACCGCCTCTTCTCAGGCATAACTAATGACTAAAGCTGGGAGGTCTCAAGACTGGGGGACTCCAAAGACACCCACCCAGAAGGCTGGGCCAGAAGTCTCCAGCCCTCTCCTCAACAAAAGCTCAGCTAAATTAGTGAGAAATGTTTTAATCTATTAACACCGACCAGAGTGTTAAAGATTCCGCTGTGAACTCTAACACACAGGTGGGAGGTGAGCACTCAGGTCTGCCCGGCAGGCCAGCGGGACTAAAAGCCATCGGAGTAGGGGACTGCTCCTTGTCCTCTTTCTCCACGGCTCCCTCTTTCCCTCCCTAGGGAGGTGCTGCCGTTATACACTCTTCTCTAGCACTTGCGTGGGTGTGTCAAGCCTGAGATGTCTTTCTGCCTGTTTCCTAGTGAAAAGGAATTTTAGTGATATTACCGTTCAATGGTATGGCATTTTATGTACATATTACAAAGCTTTTTTATATTTAAACATTCTCTCTTTTGAGTCTCACAAGAACTCAGTGATCTAGTCAGGAATTCTTACCCCAATTTTAAAGTTGAAGAAACCAAGGTTCAGTGGTCACTGTTTAACTTGTCCAAGACCACCTGGTTAGTAAATAAATAAATAAGTCAGGAATAAAATGAATATTGTGGATCCCTCATTACGATCCGTAAGTGTTTTAAAAGTACTCCTTTCTTTCTGGCATTCTTTCCAAGTATTTTTTTTCTTTTTCTTTTTTGAGACAGAGTCTCACTTTGTTGCCTGGGCTAGAGTGCAGTGGCGTCCTCACACCTCACTGCAGCCTCAAACTCCTGGGCTCAAGCGATTCTCCTGCCTCAGCCTCCCAGAGTGCTAGGATTACAGGTGTGAGCCACCGCGCCCGGCCCGAATATTTTTTTCTATTCTCTTTTGAACACAACAAGAAGGGAACTGGATGATGGAGACTAACGGCGAAACAGAGCCATGTTTTCTCAACCTTCTGCCTTACTCCCCTGCTTGAAGTTGCTATCATTTCATCACTAAAGGTTATGGAGCAAAGGTCCCTGGGTTGTCATTTGTTGCTGCTGCTATTGTTGAATGTTTATTTGAGTGTTTATAATGGGGTTGGTACAATTCAAAACATTCACTGACAAATCTTGGCTTCTGTCTTACTGCAGTGTTTATAGCAGCATGGGTAAACCCAAAGCTAATCTGACAATTATTTATCATTGGCTTGTAAAGTGTTCTGTGTAAACACACGAATTTGGGTCTATCTGAAGTTTAGGGACATCATAATACTTCAAATAAAATAATGAACTCACACGGGGGCTCCTACAGGGAGACCCAGAGCTCTGTGGAATGCCCGTGTCTGCCTTCTGCTCTGCCCGGCTACCACGCTGGGAAAGACATCACTTCCCACCCTCTGCGAGGTGCCGGTCTAGTTCTCTCGCACTAAAATTACTTTCTTTCAAAGTGTCCCTAGGGCTGAAAAAAGGTAATTAAGAATATTTTCAAGAAGAAGAAATCTCAGACTTCTGTCTTCCTCTGGGCTACGATTATAATATAAAAATAAGAATTCAACAGAGATAATATCTTAAAATTTTTTAAAGGATTAGAGCTTTCCTTACTTTCATCCAATATGTATACCCTTTTACCATAGTATCTATTCAGCTTTCAGGAAATTGGTGGGTAATCTTGCCAAAAAGGTTTTCCCAAGTTCTGGGTTATAAACCACCCCTCTGTAATAGGA
>NW_012153618.1:193770-196003 GCF_000956105.1 Propithecus coquereli | reverse complement strand
TTGTAGAGGAGGAAAACAATGATACATTTTCTGTTACTCATTTAGTAGAAATTCTTACTTATGGAAATGATAAATCAAGGCAATGATCCTTTTAAGGGCAACAGAAATACATAACGATGGTAGTTATAGTGTTTTGTGACTGTCTTTGTATAGAACTGTAGCAGGTATTCTACAGATACAATCTAAATGAATTCTCCCCAATATCTATGTTCATTTTCTTTTTCTTTTCTTGTCTTTTTTTTTCTTTTTTTTGAGACAAGGTCTTGCTCTGTCACCTGGGCTAGAGTACAGTTGCATCATTATAGCTCACTGCAACCTCAAATTCCTGGACTCAAGCGATCCTCCTGCCTCAGCCTCCTGAGTGGCTGGAACTACAGGCATGTACCATCACGCCCAGCTAATTTTTGTATTTTTTGTACAGACTGTTAGGCATGGACCAAATCTGCAGGTGGCAGATACAGGCCAGGAGGGTGGCTCCTAGGGGCAGAGAAGCCAGGGACCAGCCAGGGGAAGGGGCTGCAGGAAAACGCAGAACACCTGACAATCATGTATATCAATCACCTGGTAACATCCCAGCCCCCAGAAACCCTCCCCTGGACCAGGCCAATGAAAGGGAACCACCTGGGAGCCCTTAGCGTCCTTCTCCACTCCTGGAGACTGACCTGTTCCTGTCTCTGGAATGTATTTTCACTTTGTGTAGCTTCCTTCTTTCTTCCTTCTTTTCTACAATGAAAGCTGTTTGTGTGGAATTGCTTCCTGTCAGTGTTCACTCCATAGCACTGGCCCTGCTTGCAATCCTTCCAAGCAAGGAGCCAAAGAACCAGGACAACATTTCCCTTTCGAAAACCAACCCTGACAAGACAGGGTCTCACTCTTGCTCAGGCTGGTCTCGAACTCTCGGCCTCAAGCGATCCTCCTGCCTTGTCCTCTCATAGTGCTAGGATTACAGGTATGAGCCACCAGGCCCGGCCTGTTCATTTTCTTTTTGAGTAACAGAATCCCTGACTTTTTGCCGGGCTCATGGCTGTGGTAACTACAATGCTTGGCCTCTTTTACAACTAGTGTGTGCAGCTTCTACAAATTGTCCTTACAGGAACAAGGCATGCCTTTTTTTCTCCTCTCTCCTAGCCAGCATGCAGGGGAGAAGGCAGGAGCTGCAGCAGTGGGCTTGGACCATGGAGGCCAACTTGGTGATGCACAGCACAGAACCTGACAGAAGGAGTCAGGGCCCAAACGCCACGAAGCACCATCCAGGGGTGGGGAACCTGAGGCCCTAAGGCTACATTGTGGCCTTCTAGGTCCTTAAGTGTGGCCTTTTTACTGAATCCGAATTTTATAGAACAAATTCTTTTATTAAAAGGGGTTCAGCAGAGAAAGATGAAGTTTTCTTCCCTCTTTTGGTGCTTAAGAAAGAACAATCTTGAAATCAGAAGGCCATAGGTTCCCCACCCCTGCTTGACACCAACCTTGAGCCACCTACCTGGGATTTTACCTAAGACAGAAATGAACTTCTATCTGCATTAACCACTGTTTGGGGGCATTTTCATTACTGGCAGCTAAACTCATCTTCATCAGTCCTAGTAGGTGTCATTATCTAATTTCTAGTGAGATTGAGCAAGTTCCTAAGACCTATGGAAGCTTGGATATGAACCAGGTCTGTTATTTTCTAAAACCCTGTAATTTTTAGTAAACTACTCTTATTACCATCAATGTTTAGAAAAATGGCAACTGTATACTATTAAACAATTTGCAAAGGATACTAAATCGAAATATCAATAGCTACTAAGAGCATTAACTGAAGCTTTCAGATAAATATTTAAAGACTTAGGACTTTTAAAGGGAATATTTACATTGCAATAGTGACATAAACTGAATTTAAAAAACAAACAGAACTATTTGTAAACAGGGTCTTTACAAAAAGCAAAAACAAACAAATAAACCAACAGAAAATGTAAAATAAAGCACTCCAAGGACCAACATTTTAATTTCAGGAGTGTTCTTGTTCTTTGTGACCTGATATTTTACACACACATATGCACACACACACTTTTGGTGGCAAGGGTTAGGGAAAAAACATTTACTTCCACAGCTCACAGCTCTGGTTTTACAATGGAAATCAAAAATCCTCTAACAGCACGATTTATCTTTGCCACTTCTTTTTTACACTTTTTTATTTGTAAATGTTTTTATTGAGGTAAAATTTACATATATAATTTATCATCTTTACCATTAA
>NW_012153618.1:191956-193720 GCF_000956105.1 Propithecus coquereli | reverse complement strand
AAAATTATTAGAAAAGTAGGAATAGAAAGAAATGTCCTTAATCTGATACTGAAAATCTACAGCAGATATCTGAGGTTATAGAGAAACTTTAGATGGATTTCTATGAGATGGGAAGCATGACAAAGATCCTTGCTGCCAATTACCTCCAACGTTAGACATGCTACTGAAGGCCTCCAGGCAATATATCAAGAGAGGAGCTAGATATGAGATACAAGAATAGGGAGTAACACTCCAGCCTGGGCGACAGAGTGAGACTCTGTCTCAAAAAAAAAAAAAAGAATAGGAAGTAAAATTTCAAAATGATCAGTATTTCAGATGATATAATTATTTCTGTTAAAATTCAACAAAATCAACAAGCTACTGGAACTAATGAGAGATCTAGCAATGATGCCAGATTCAAGATCAACTTACAAAAATCATGAGCATTTGTATCAGTCTGTGTCCAACCAGGACACAGAAACCACATATAACTTAAACAGAGAAAGTTTAATTGAAAGAAATTATTAAGCTATGATAGGAGGGCAGCTATAAAGATGGAAAGAGAGTTTTAAAGGGTACACGGAAGGGCTGACTTGGAAGGGGACTTTGACCTCATTGAAGAAAGTGTGATTGTAGCCCACCTAGTGCATGGTGGACAGGTTCCTGGGCTGCCTGGGCCACAGCTTGTCACAGTCTCCAGGCAAGCAGGAGAAACCTCAGGGCCACAGGTGAGGCAGTCCTAGTGGGTGAGTGCACAGGTGGGCAGAGAATGAGGTGAGCACACATGAGGGGTCTGGGTGCTGCTGCAAGCATGCAGCCTGGATGGCACAGCATCCATGGCAGGAGGCTCTGGGAAACCAGTCTCCAGGCTGTCGGCAAGCTGAGGCTGATGGGCAGACATCCAGATGTGCAGACAGCCTGGGCCACTTCCCTGAGCATGCTGGAGCCAGGAGTTGGATGGGTCAGAGGCCTCCCTAATTGAGGAGATAGAGTTGAAAGCTCAGAGAAGCCAAGACAACCAGAATTTATAAGGCAGAGAGAGAACTGGAGAGGGGAGGGCTGCAGAGGGTGCCCCTCTGCCGACCGGTGCTTGCTGGTGAGACAACTACCCAAGGGCAGGGAAAGAACTACTTGAAAGGAGCAGGCAGAAGAATGCAGGCTCTCACAGGGCTGGGAATGGGTAGTATTCCCGCCAGCCAGTGAGAAAAACATCCAAACACGAGGAGCAGGTAGAGTACCCACAAAGGGATTGCCTGAAGAACAGAGAAAAATTAGTCTGAGACAAAAGGCTGCTTGGGTCCTATCTGATAAGCCTTCAAGGGATCAAACTGGTCCCAAATGACTCAACCGTGTACCAGAACAGAACTCAAGAATACTTTTTCAAATATAAGACTATCCAGCACCAAGAAGGTAAAATTCACAATATTTAGCATCTAGTAAAGAATTACGAGGCATGTAACAACAGGAAAAAAATGGCCAATAGGCCAATAGTGAGGAAAAATTACTAATGATAATGATACAAGTTTAGTAAACATATTAAAACAGCTATAACAGTATTCTATATGTTCAAGAAGGTGAAGGAAAACAAAAACATGTCAGGAAGATATATAAGAAATAAAAAATATTCAAATTGAACATAGATGAATATTATAATGTCTGAGAATAAAAATACACTGGATGGGATAAATAGATTAGACACTAAAGAAGCAAAGGTTAGTGAACTTGAAAACAATTCAATAGGAACTATCCAAAATGAAACACAAAAAGAAAAAGACTTAAAAAAAA
>NW_012153618.1:169194-188796 GCF_000956105.1 Propithecus coquereli | reverse complement strand
CCTGGACTCAAGTGATCCTCCTGCCTCAGCCTCCTGAGTAGCTAGGACTACACATGTGCACCATCACACCTGGCTAATTTTTTTTTTCAATTTTTTGTAGAGATGGAGTCTCACTATATTGCCTGAGCTGGTCTCAAACTTCTGGCCTCAAGTGGTCTTCCTGCCTTGGCCTCTCAAAGTGCTAGGATTACAGGTGTGAACTATTGAGCCCAGCCTGGAATTTCTACATATTAATAGATAGATGTTCCATTGTACCCAATGCTAGGTTAGGTGCTGTGTCTCATGCTTATAATTCCAGCGCTTTGGGAGGCTGAGCCAGGAGGATCGCTTGAGACCAGGAGTTTGAGGCTGCAGTGAGCTATGATGATGCCACTGCACTATAGCCTAGGTGACAGAGTAAAAACCCTTCTCAAAAAATAAAATAAAATAAAGAAATTCAATTACTTTAGAGCTGTTTCATATATCACCATAATAATAAAATATGAGGACATCCCAGTTGGTCAATCTCTAGGATATTTGTCCTCAGCTGTCCAGAGCTTTGCCCTTCTCTGAGACAAGGAAAAGGGGTCAAGTAGTTGAGGGGCCAATATGATATCCTGCCAAGTGTGAGAGGTTTTAAGTCTATAAATGTATTTGCTATTATACATCAGGAGAGACTATTTTAGAGGAGGCATGTCACTTTTGTCTCCCTGAAACCTTCCCTGGCACACACAAAACCCACTCTCATTTTGGTTTTTGTGCTCTTGTTCATGTCATTTTCTCTGTTTGCAATTGCTTTCTTTCCTGCTAATCATCTAACTGAGTCTCAACCTCCTCCTCCAAGAAGCCTTCCCAGATTGCTTTAGTCTAAACCAGTATTTCTCAAAGTATGCTATAGCAGCATCACGTTGGACTGGAAAATTGTCAGCCCCCCTGAACACCTACCCAGACCTACTGAGCTGGGAACTCAGGTGGGCCCACCCTGCCATGTTATTGGGTTTCCAGGTGAGTCTGAGTGACTCAGGGTCACTGCTTTAAGGCCATATGGATCGCTCCCTGCTCCAGGCTCCCAGGCCACTTTGGCTCCTTGTACATCACCTGGCGCTGAATTCCTTTTTAAAGAAATCCTATGGTAGACTTCTCTAGATCCTGGTAGATCATCTACTCCCCCAGGTAGATAATCAATAAAGATTTAGTGCTTGGCTATTTGAAAGAAAGTGGTGATTTAACCTTTCAGAATCACAGGATAAAAGCCATTTGCATGACCAGTGTCATCTTCTGTTGCTGTGGATGTTTACATTAGCATGAGACGTTCTATTAGGACCCACATGACCCTGAACAGACATGGCCTTAACCTCACACGCCAAGACATGGAAAGGCCTGTCAGGTGTGTGACTCCACACGGAACCTATGTATTGTAATAATAATTGTAATAGCTAACTAAAACTGAGCACCTATTATGCGTCAGATACTGTTCTCAGCAGGATTGCATAATTTGTAGGGCCCAGTGCAAAATGAAAATACGGAGCCCCTTGTTCAAAAAGCAGAGAAGAGGGCTGTTAAAAGTACTAAATATACAGTATTCTCCTTTCTTCTGGAGTCTGTCTCTGGAACTATCCCCATGTCTTTTATCTTCTATTTAATGTCATGCTCTTTGGGTGCCAAAGACACTCCTAAAGGAGTTTAGACCCTCCCAAGTGCCTGGGGTCCCTGTCCTGCCATTCGATGTTCACGCCCATGCCCACCAGCTGAGCCCAATGCACTACAACCTGGCGGGGGGCCAGGAGCCTGCCACCCAATCCATGGCAGACAGGTCACCCCCCCAAGGCATTACAGCCTCGGCACTAGGACACACTGGGTACCTGGAGCGAGGGTGGGCGAGATGCTGGCCCCTACAGCAGGGACCCTGGAGCATGCCCACCTGAAACACTGGGGATACGACCCTCCCCTGCTCACACCCAGGCCCCACCTAGAGCAAACAGTGGCCTGCCGTGGTCACTGGGTGGGAGTGGGGAGGAGCCTGGGGGTACAAGGGCAGGGGAGTGGGCAGCCAGGAGCCTGCCCTGGGGAGGCAGGACCACTCTCCAAGTCCCTGGAACATGCTCCATGGTCCCATGGGACTTCACTTACAAAACAGAAATTCAAAGATGAAATTATCAAGAATTTCAAGATGATGACCACAGAGCATTCAATGCCAAGTGTGGGACCCTTTCATGCATAGGGACACTGTTGTCACTGCCCTGGCTGCGTGCCCCTGAAGCCACCCTGGTTGCCAGTCTTTTGTAGGCTTTGCTTATTTAATCTTCACAAGCCTGTGAGGGTAGGTATTGTTTCCATTTGACAGATAAAGAAGTGGAGGCATAGAGGGTATAAGTGCCCTGCCCACGCTTGCTCAGCCACTTGAGTGGGTAGAGGGGGGTTGCAGCCTAGCAGTTACCCGAGCCTGCCTTCTTAACATTGCTCCATGTGGCTACTCTTTTTTTTTTTTTTGAGACAGAGTCTCACTGTGTTGCCTGGGCTAGAGTGCCCTGGCGTCAGCCTAGCTCACAGCAACCTCAGACTCCTGGGCTCAAGCGATCCTACTGCCTCAGCCTCCCAAGTAGCTGGGACTACAGGCATGTGCCACCATGCCCGGCTAATTTTTTTCTATATATATATTTTTAGTTGTCCAGATAATTTCTTTCTATTTTTAGTAGAGACGGGGTCTCGCTCTTGCTCAGGCTGGTCTCGAACTCCTGACCTTGAGGGACCCACCCGCCTCGGCCTCCCAGAGTGCTAGGATTACAGGCGTGAGCCACCGCGCCCGGCCCACGCGGCTACTCTTGAAAGAACATGTGCAGAGCAGATAGGGATTCAGAAGAGACAGCTATAGTTACGGATCATGTGAGTCCAGCTGGCAGTTAAACTCTGTCCCTTGCTATAGTTTTTTTCCCTCTCCCCCCACCTCCACTGTTTTGTTGATCCTCTCCCAAACCAGAAATAGGAACATTAAAACAATGGCAGGTATCAATTCAGGAGATGTCCCCAGGAGACATGCCTGTGGGCTGGGTTGAGCTAAAACTGGTAGAGCTGGTTGGAAGCTGGCCCTCTCCCCAGCTGCACAGTTAGCTCAGGGGGCACACTTAGTCCCTGCTGGAGGTTTTATGGCCGGGCACCAATTGAAGGTCTTGGTCTGTTGTGTGATGGAAGGACTTCATGAGCAGGTGCTGAGTGTCAGCCAGGACTTGGAGTAATCTTCTAGAACTTTACAATAGTTCTTTTTAGTACCCACACTTCCTACTTTCTTCTAGTTTATTTCACTCAAAGTGGGCAGGATCTTTGACAACTCAGGCTCAGAAGAATTGCAGTCCCCTTATGCATCCAGGATTTCCCTGATCTCCGAAAGTACTGAGATGTAATTAGAAAGTAGCCTCAACAACGTAGACAACCCAGGGGTGTGCTGGTAGTTGTTTAGAAAACAGCTCTCTGCAACACACTTTTTTCTTTTTTCTCCTTCCTCCCTCCCTCCCTTCCTTCCTTCAGGGTTTTTCTCTGTCACCCGGGCTAGAGTGCAGTGGTGCCATCACAGCTCACAGCAACTTCAAACTCCTGGGCTCAAGCGATCCTCCTGCCTCAGCCTCCCCAGTAGTTGGAACTACAGGCACACACCACCACATCTGCCTGACTTTTTCTATTTTTGGTAGAGACAGGGTCTTGCTCTTGCTCGGGCCGGTCTCAAACTCCTGAGCTCAATCAATCTTCCCGCCTCGGCCTCCCAGTGTGCTAGGATTACAGGCGTGAGCCACGGTGCCTAGCCTAGAATACATTTTTTTCAAAGGCCCTGATTTGTAGCATTTGATGATTTCTGTGATGTCAATATTCCACAAGACCAATTTCAGGATACTGGTGCGATATCCTCCCTGCTTGCCAAAGACCCGAAATTTTGACAATCAGCTCTTGCAGGCTGGTAAGATCCAACACACCTCTAGTTCCAGCACACCTCTGGACATAGCCCTTCTATCAAGGATACCAAAGTGCTTCAGGTGAATGTCCTAATTGTCGTAATGATTCAAGGACAAACTAGGATAAGGGAAAGGAGCTACAATATAGTATCATACTATCTACTTTACAGTTGAGCAAACTAAGATTCCAACACATAAACTTTGCTGTATGTCCCCAGCAAAGACCGAGGCCTTGGGTAAGAACGACATTGACCAGCATCAGGCTGAGATCATGAGTTGGGCTTTGAGATGGCTGAGGTTGCGACCCTACAGGCCACAGTCTTTAGGAAGGAAAGACCTTGAGAACAAAAGGCAGTCATGACTGGGCACCTAATGGTGTGATTTGAAAGATGCTGAGAAATCCCCAGAACAGCAACAGATCCTCTAGGACCCTCTGAGCATACTAAGGGGAGGTAACTATGTGACTTTAATGGTTCCATTTAGTCACAGAAAAAGTATTGACCCATAATGAAAGAGTCTATTTGCCTCTCCTTTGCATTAAAATCCCATTTGACTGTTAATTGTATTTCTCTCGAATTTTCCTCCTATTACTCCTCCTCTAATAGCATTACCACTATCATTATTGTTACTGGTATTTATTGTGTATATCCTCAGAGTATGGAGTTTCTTTCATCAGACTTGGCCTCATTAACTCTTGGAAGGCGTTCCCACTAGGGCGACATCTCCACCAATGTCTCTATATAGTTTGAAAGTGGGTGGAAGGGACACATTTGATTGAATCTGTTGGATAGGCCCTTCAATAGATTTTTCATGGGTATATGTCTCTCTGTGGGGAATAACCTCATGGTAGAGTCCATTCCTATGGCCGGTGTGGAGGACAGGGCAAAGTTCTCATAAAATTTCAGATAGCAAGGAGAGCATTGATACTAGAAACGAGAAGACAGAAAAAGTCTGAAAATGTAAAAAGAAAATGTACATAAATAAAAAATTTGTTAATAACATTCATTTATTCTAATGTGTACAACATTCTTGTTGGTACTTAAAAATAGAATGATGAAGGATGATCTGGTGGGAGTAATTGTTTGGGAAAAAAATCAATTTCACATCACTTTGCTTTCAATTTCTGCTGCCAAGAAAGCTCATGCTGTATCTTCTAATTCAAACATAAGTGTCTCCAGAAACCTTTGGATCACATATTACAAAGCCCCATCTGTTTTACTCTCTCCAAATTAGCATTTTAGCTTAATTCACTTATAAATTTTCTGACATTAGCTTGATTCTCCTCCCCTCCCTTTTGCTATCTAAAGTCACAACTGGCATCTTTTAGATTTGGATGCAACTTAAAAAATAGTTTTTAGCTATTTTAAATGCTTTTTAGTAGTAAGCAGGGTATAAACAAATAAAATTTAAAACATAATGATGTAAACATATATGCATAATAATGTTTATTGCAGCATTGTTTGCAATAGCAAAAATTGGAAACAAATGTCTATGAATTGAGGGGTAACTAGAGCAATAATTGCTAAATCATTAATAATTACTAAAAAGAATGGAATATATATGTGTATGTGTGTGTGGGTGTGTATATAAAAATATGTATCTCCTGATATGGAAGGCTGTATATGATATATTAAGTGGTAAAAAGCAAGTTGAAAAAACAATACATAATTTTATCTATAGAAAAGAAGCAAGCACTTTAAAGGCAGATTAAATTCCCATTCCTGGGCTCCACTGAACCAGAATCAGCTGGTGGGTGCAGAGAACTGGCTTTGTCAACAGCTTCCAGCTGTACTCAGAACCCTCCAGTTTGCCTATCACTCTGCTTACTGTTTTCTTCATTCCTCCCCACTCCTTGCACTTCCCCTGAGCAGGTGAGCAGGTTCTTCTTTCTTCTGTTAATATCGCCCTCGAGTAGGCGCAAGAGTCGCCTCATTACTTCCTTGCCCCTCTCTGTCCATGGCTTCTGTGCCACTTGCTCAGTGCTGGTGGCCAGTAGGAAGTTCTCCCTCCATGGAACTTTCCATTCTGTCTACCTTAATTTCTCTCCTTCTTCGCCACTCAAAGGACTTAAACTGGCTATACTGTGACCTTGACACTTTATTAAATTTTTATTTACATTGTAACTTTTTACCCACGGCCTTTCTCTCTCTTTTTTTGCTGAGACAGACTCTCACTTCGTGGCCCAGGCTAGAGTGCCGTGGCGTCAGCCTAGCTCACAGCAACCTCAAACTCCTGGGCTCAAGCGAGCCTCCTGCCTCAGCCTCCCGAGTAGCTGGGACTATAGGCATGTGCCACCCACGCCTGGCTAATTTTTTTCTATATATTTTTAGTTGTTTGGCTAATTTCTTTCTATTTTTAGTAGAGATGGGGTCTTGCTCTTGCTCAGGCTGGTCTAGAACCCCTGACCTCAAGTGGTCCTCCCACCTCAGCCTCCCAGAGTGCTAGGATTACAGGCGTGAGCCCAGCTGAGCCTCTAATATAAAAGTACCCTCTACTACCTTCTATAACTCAATTACTTTTGAAATCTAACTTTGATTTAAATGTATTTTTGAGCCATTTCCTTTTTAAGAGCTCATTTGGAGATCTTAAAAAATTAATTAAATCTTTTGTCTTTGAAGTTTAATTCTTCCACTTCTGGCATATTATCTATGGCTTATGAGAAAAATTGCCAATCACTTGGGTAATTTGCACCTAAAATAAAGGTGCAGGAATGTTGAAATTAGAAGCAGCTAGAATATTAGTTCCTTGGTTTCTCTTGCCAAGGCTTTGGACCAAAATTCACAGAACCTTCCTCTATTTTCACATCTTCCTTTTTTTGGTGCTTCTAAGAGAAAGTGGTACTTACACCAAGTCTTACTGAAGGCCCTGCGTTCTCAAGCCGCCTGGTAACCACAACATTCTCTCTACCTTGAACATGGACGTTTACGGATGTTTATGGATTTTAAAAAGTTTATAACAAGTATCTATAGAGCAGTCTGGGATTGAATTTTGAGGAAAAGGCCACCCCTGGTGTCAACTGTTGTCCTGATGGTATTTATCAGTGGTGCAGTTGGTCTTAAAGAGCCGGCACACACCTGTCTACAACACTTTAAGAGAAAAAAGATAAAGTCCATTAGGGTGGCCATGTTGCCAACATCTATTGATGAAATCTTTGCCTTGATTGTGTATGATTATGATGACTCTGGCCTCTTCTCTGCCCCACAGTTAAATGTGTTAAATAGATACACGTTTCTGACTATGGGTGTACTCCTGAGGGCCCTCAGCTCAGCTGGGACAAAATGGTTTCAAAAGTGGGTAAAGGAATTCATGTTACATTTGACAAACCCTAGCTCCTACCTAAACCCTCATCTAAATAAGGAAGCCTCATTCGGTTTCCAGAACTCTGCTCCTGGAAGGCAGAGATGAGCACATTCATTTCTGTGATCTCAGTACCTGCCTGACACACAGGAAGTGCTCAGCAAAGTGGTTGTGTGACCGGCTTGGATGCCTGACACTTGCACATCACTGTTTTCATTCGCAGAAACGCATGCCTTGTCGGAGGGCTTTCATCTGGGTAGGTATTTACAGTGAGGGAGGAGCCTGCCATGCCTATTAAGTCAAGAAATCTATGTGCTTGTGTGCTGAGCCCTGGGTGACCGTGGGAATGAGTATATGGACGCGTGAGCATCTCCAGCTGTGTTGCATGTTCGGCTGTAGCTCTGTTAGTTATTGGAGCGTGAGATGTCTGGCAGCCCCCTCTCACCTTGTCTTCCGAAGGAGGGCCAGATAGTGTGGTAGGAAAAGCGTGAGACATGGACTCTGGGAATCTGGTTTAACACCTTACTGTGTATAGTTAACTACCCCAAAACTTAGTGGCTTAGAATTACTAACAAAGATTCTCTCCTTGGCCAAATTTTAGTCAAGCTCCTTTGAGCCCTCTTCTCAATCAGGCTTCAACCCGGGCCTGTGAGAACTGCAAAATCTCAGCAAAAGTAATTCTGTCTACCGCTCATACTAAGAGACTTGAAAAAACACTAGCTTGGTTTCTAACAGCTCAAACTAATGTCCCTAGCATGATCCAGCGTTTTGAGTTCCTGGGAAAGCTCGAGGCTGCCAGAAAAATTTATTGTTTGAGATTTGCCTGACCCAACACCTGCCTTACCTAACAGTTCTCAGGAAAGAACTCCCACCTGTTTTTTTGGGATTTTCCACTGCCTCATTCTGCTTGTTCCTCCCCGCTCCTCTCTCATTCTTTCCTTAAAAACACCCAGTCGTCTCTGCACAGCTTAGAGTTGAGCTCAGTTTATGCCCAATGTCTCTCTCCCTTACTGCAGCAGTCTGAATAAAGTCTGTCTTGTGTCTTTAACAAATGTTGGGCTCTGTTCCTCTTTGATACTACAGGAAACACTTATTGACTCACCCAGTTTCAGTGGGCCTTAGCTGGGAGGTTCTGGCTCAAGGTCTTTCAAGATGTAGACTGGGCCTGCAGTCATCTGAAGGCGTGGCCAGGGCTGGAGGGTCTACCTCCAAAGACAGCCCACTCGTGTGGCTGATGACTTGGTGCTGACCGTTGGCAGGAGGCCTCAGTTTTCACCACGTGAACCTTACCACAGGGCCACTGAGTGTCCTTGTGATGGTGTCAGCTGGCTCCCCTAGAGTGAAGAGAGAGCAAGGTGAGGGCTGCGCAGTTTTTTGTGACCCAGCCCTGGAAGCCTGACACTGTCATTTCTTCAGTATCCTGTTGCTTTCACAAGCCACCCCTATCCCCTGTGGGAGGGGACTCCAAGGGCTTACATACCGGGAGGCAGGAACCACTGGGGGCTATTTTGGAGGCTGGCTGCTATGACTCTGCTACTGACCTGTGTCGTGACCTTGGGCCGGTCACCCCAGCTCTCTGGGCTGGAGCAGTACAGGTGGGCTAGTCTTGGCCTATGAGGTCCCTCCTGCGTCCTGGGCCTGACTTTACCTTCTATGAAGTGAGAGAGCGAGTCAATGAGTGAAAGAGTTAATGTGCCTACAGAAGCATTTCTCACAGAGAGGAACTCATCTGCCAGGGTCTGGCCCAATTCCTGGAACTGGGCTGCTCGTTTGGTGAGGGAGGGGGTCACAGCAGCTGTTTGGGTTTCCCACCATTTCTCCTCTCACTTCCGAGGTCGGGGAGATGGGAGGGGACATGAACAGGTGGCTCCTGACTAGGCTGGCTTGGATCAGCCCTGATACAAAGACACTAAGGATTTGGAAATGAAAACGCAAGTGGGGGAAATTGGCAGGCTGCCCTTGGAAGGAGCTGGTCCTAGTTTTGCTCCTTTTAGGAGTTTTGCACCTGATTAATGATTCTGCTCAAGATGGATTAAGTGGCTGGAGCCTGTCTCCATTTAGCAGTGCCAGCTCTTCCTTCCTCTGAGCACTTCTTTCTGCTAGTCCTAGTCTTGCCCACCCCCTTGTTGCTCTGGGGCAAACCACTGGTCTAGGATGAAATGGGTTTCCTCCTGGATGGGCACAGGGGCTGGACAGCAGCCTCCAGACTCCTCCCCGGGGGCCGGGACTGAGGAGAGAGGAGGGCCACAACTGCCACTGAGGAGAGCTCAAGTTCAAAAGCCTCCCCGGGCTCCTGAAGCGGAGCTTCTCTTGGCTGCTCACTTTCGGGGGACAGTTCCTGGCTCTATCTCCCTTCCCGAGAGATGACTAGGAAGAAGGAAGGGAGCAGCTAACCAAACCAAGAAGTTGAGAAAAAACTGCTGTTATTCAAGATTAAAAAAAAAAAATTCTGGGACATCCAACATCCTCTGCAGAGGTTAACTTTTCCCCCTTCTTCTGTCCTCTTCTTCCCTTCCTCAAGCAGTCTTTTTTTATTTTTCTTTTTTTGACTAAAGGGGATACGGAGGGAGGGAGGGACCGAGGGACTGACTGACACCCCTCAAGCAGTCTTACAGAGTGATTGGCACAGCCTTGAAATCATGGTCTCAGAATTTGGACCGTCACTGCAGTGGATTCTGTCTTTTTTCTATTCTTCCCCTTCCTGCAAGAACAAGCTTTTAATACTCATGGATTAGTCATTTGAAAAATTGCTTCTCCTGTTTGACAGCTGTCAAAGTGAGCATTCGATTGGGCCTAGTTGTTCTGGGGTGACGAGAACAACACGAAGATAAGGGAACTGCCTCCACGGTTGATGCACTCCAGTCCCACCGCGCCCCCTTTTTAACTCCACTTTGCTCTTGGCTCTGCCTGCCCCTGTCCACGCCGTGGCCCCCCAGTCTCCCCTGCCACGTTCCAAGTTGTTCTTTATTCAGCTGGGATCCCAGGGTCTCCCTCCAGAGAAGGCAGATCGTTGCTGGCTCCTCTGAGGCCCAGGGTGCCAAGTGCTGCGAGGCGCTGTGAGGAGTCCCGGCACAATGGTCCTTTATACCTTTCTCTGTGTGCTCTTTCCTGGCCCCGGCTGCCCCCATGCCCTGGTTTTCCTTAGTCTTCTCTTCAGTATTTTTTTTCCAGTTGACTTAGTTATTACAGTACATGGACCTGGGAGGAGAGGCTCTGGAGGCTGGGCCCGGGGCATGGATTCTGAGAGCAAGTGTGACTGGCCCCACCGCGACGTCACCGAGAGGTGATGGGTCACATTCCTGCAGAGCGGGCCCTGCGCTCACGCTGCTTTCATGGCAGGGGACAGGCGCAGGGCCTGTGTCCTGATAGCTGGCTTCCCTGTCAGGGCGCCGGCCCCTGCCAGCCTGGGACAGTTCTGCAAACAGCACTGAGTTCTGAGCGGTGGGGGCGAGGCCATCGTTCTCAACTCCAGCTTAGGCATGAAGTACAATAAATAAGATTGACACATACAAAATGAAAACTGCTGCAATTAAAGGAAAGCGGTTGATGTGGGGGTGGATGAAAGCAGAGCTGCCCAGATGAGGGACTCGGGGGCTTGCCATCCATAGGTAGGATCATGGCGCTGCTACGCCTCACTGCCCTGCCCCGCCAGCCGAGAGCCTCGCCTGGAAGGCAGGACTGATGCCAGCCCGCTTTCTCCTCACAGATTGGACTTCCTCCTGCGCCCTTGTTCACGACGGGTTACTAGAACTTTCAAGAGCTACAAAACGTAATGTTGACATGAAACATCTGCTTTAAATTTTAAAAAAAATTTAAACTCTTTAAATCTGTAATCAGATAACTGGACTTTCATTTTTAAGGTTCCGGATGTCATGGGGACAATACAGAAGTTGGTATGGACGATGAAGATTGGCCAGAGCCGAAGGCGGAGTTCGCCACCGCCGTGGTCTTCCGCTCATTTGCATACACCTCAGCGCGCATGTGCAGCGTGTGTTGCACGAGGGCTCGGAGCCGACGACCGACGTGTGTTGTGGTTGACGGCATTAGAAGGTGGAGGGTGGCTGCGAGCACATTTCAGGTGTGACGCTGCTGCTGAAAGCTCCTCCAGAATGTTAGACACAACTGAAAAAACACCACGACCACTACCACTCACTGCAGGACTAGAAAGATGAGTCTAACCCAGGTTTAGGAGGTGGTCATTGCTGGGATGCCTGGGCTGCTACTGGGGGGTTGATACTGGTAAGTGCTGCGCCATGTTGCATATTAAAATATTTAAATACATCTCTCCCAGTCGTCAAATAGAGGCAGCTCCACCTCCCCCCACCCCCCAAAATCTGCCCTGGCCCCTCTCTAGGGATCTCCTGGAGCTTCCTAAAACCCAGCTGCTGAAAGGCTAAGTCTGGCATCGCTGGGGTGCAGGACCCTGTTTCAGAGTTACAGCTAGTATCCGTTGTTAAACATTTGGAATATCACCCCTGCTTGTACTGAAGACTATAATATGTGTTGGCAGAGCTATCTGGAAGGAGCTTTGCTGTGGCAATGCTTGAAGGGTGGATCCACTGAATCTGAGAGTGAGTTCTGGTACATGGCAGGGGGAGGGCCCATGGCATTAAACCCATTCCTAGACATTGAAATTTGATTTATTAACATTGGCAACAGTTAGAGGCCATCTTGCCAACAAAGTTTCTGAAATTGAAATCACATGAAACTTTCCTAGTTTCTGCTAGTGCCACATACGCCCTTTTCTTTCTAAAGCAGCAAATTCACTTAAAAATAATTAAGAAAAGATTGATGGGATTTTGGAATTGTAATGAAAAATATGATCTCATTAGTAAGTCATGAGTCAGGGCCAGGCACTCTGTCAGATGTATGCACTTCTGCATAATTAGAAGAAGCTGATGCAAGGAGAGCTAATAATGGCATGCATTTAAAAATTAAAATGGTTTCCCTTTATACTTTTTTGGCTATGCTGAAATTCTCCCTTTTGCAAAGATTCAGAAAGAGATCTCTTTCAAAAGAACCCTATCAAATGCAACTGAGTTGATGAAAAAGAAAATGGTGGTAAAAAGAATTGAAAAGACTAACTGGATTTCCACTAAATCCATTGTGAATTCTCACTTAGGCAATAGTCTGGTGTGAGAACTGTTCTCATTCACTTATCTTTTTTTTTTTTTAAGACAGGGTCTTGCTCTGTCACCTGGATGTCATCATAGCTCACTGCAACCTCCAACCTCCTGGGCTCAGTGATCCTCCTGCCTCAGCCTCCTGAGTAGCTGGGACTACAGGTGCATGCTACTGCACCTGATTAATTTTTGTATTTTTTTGTAGAGAAAGGGTCTCGCTATGTTGCTCAGTCTCGTCTTGAACTCCTGGCCTCAAGTGATCCTCTTGCCTCGGCCTCCCAAAGTGCTGGGATTACAGGCCTGAGCCATCTTGCTTGGCCTCATAAACTTATCTTCAAGAGGATAAATAACACACCTGAAGTGAGCATATTTTGAAAAGAGCTACTAGATCAATCATGTAAATTCCATATAATCTCTGATTTAAACCATAGAATAAAATTTTTAAAATACCCTACAGAAGAGGCATACAAGCTTTTAAAAAGCTATGATGAGTTGGGGTGAGACAAACTGGACAGCCCCCTTACCTCTGCAACTCCAGCTGGGTGACCCTCGGCTGACTTCACTTGCCTAAGCCTCTATTTACCCATTTGTAAAATGGGGATAAGGAACTGACCTCTCAGGTTTATTGCAAGAGTGAAATGATGTAACATTTAAAGAGTAGGCATTCATTAAAAAGTATTTATCTTTTCCCTTTTCCTTAGGCACCTTACTTTGTTGGCATTTGAAAGTGGAACATTTCCTCTCCTTCAATCCAAAAGAAACACTTGTTGAGAGTCTGTGATCTGCAAGATGTAGCAGAGGGTACAAAGATGAGGAGGATGTCTTTGAAGAAATTTATAAACTTGGTGCAGAGTGGGTGAAGGAGATGGACAAGGGTGCCCCATTTATATACAACGCAGAACAGGCTCGACGCCACAGAAGAAGTCCAAAACACCCTTGGGAAATTGCCAAAAGGATGAATGCATGAGGATGCTCAGCCCATAGGCACTGCTATCCCATGGTGAAAATATTGAAATACTTCTGCCCTGAGCCTCCGACTACCCCATGCCACTCTGGCCCCCTCCCCTGGAACCCACAGGCCTCCCCAAGTCCCAAAACGGTGGGTTAAGCCCTACCATGGCAGGGACCCTGGAGGCCTCCTCTACCTACAGCCAGAGTTGTTCTGATTAGGTGTTACCTATGGTGTGTCAGTAGTAAAATATTTTCAATATCACCCCTGACTGTGTGTGAGGGACAGGGGCTCTGTAAGCTTGCTGGTGTATGAAGACGAAGTGAACCTAGCAAAAGAATGGGGTTTTGACAAGTAGAAATCAGAGACGGTGTTCCAGGGAGGAGGAATAGTGTGAACAAAAACAAAATAAGAAACTGATTCTTGAACAGTAAATGGGAACTCTGCATATTGTAGAAGGTCTTTTTTTTTTTTGAGACAGAGTCTCACTCTCTTGCCTGGGGCAAGTGCCCTGACGTTAGCCTAGCTCACAGCAACCTCAAATTCCTGGGTTCAAGCAATCCTCCTGCCTCAGCCTCCCGAGTAGCTGGGACTACAGGCATGCGCCACCATGCCCGGCTAATTTTTTCTATATATATTTTTAGCTGTCCAATTAATTTCTTTCTATTTTTGGTAGAGACGGAGTCTCGCTCTTACTCAGGCTGGTCTCGAACTCCTGAGCTCAAACAATCCGCCCGCCTTGGCCTCCCAGAGTGCTAGGATTACAGGCGTGAGCCACCGCGCCCGGCCAAGAAGAGTGTGTAGAAGGTCTTGACCATTAAGTGAGGAGATTTAACTTTATTTGGTTGGGAGTTACTCAAGATTTTGGAGCAGGTAAATTATGGAAGATTCATTTTGAAGTCATGCGTAAGAAATGACATGGAGGCAGAAAAATCAGTTGGAAGACTCTGTAGTCCAGGAAAGAAATCACAGAGGGCTGAATCAGGATGATGGTAATGGAACTAGAAAGGAAAAAAGGAATGTGAGAGACATACCTCAAGTAGACACTATGGAACCTAGCAACTGACTAAATGTCCCAGCCCTCACAAGCTCCCCAGAGAGACAGAACCTGACTCTAATGTCACTCTTCGGGACACTATCCCCAAAGAGTTCGAACCTGCTAGGAACCTGATATTAGGCCAGGTAATTCCGCCACTCTCCCCATCCCTGTCCTTCTCTCCCCCACCCAGAATGTAAGCCCCCTAACTGTGTCCTCACTCTCCTGCTGGTGTATGTTTCCCTTCTCTTGACAAATTTTTGTCAGGGCCCCTCTTGCCTTTTAGCTAGCGTAGTCACTGAGCACCTCCTATGTGCCAGGCACTATGTTGGGAGCTTTGCCCACATTATCTGATCTGAGGTAAAACCTTTTTTTTTTGAGACAGTCTTGCTCTCTCACCCAAGCTGGAGCGCAGCGGCATCATCATAGTTCATTGCAACCTCAAACTCCTCAAGTGATCCTCCTACCTCAGCCTCCCAAGCAGCTGGGACTACAAGCGCCACCACCAGGCCCGGCTAATTTTTCTATTTTTAGTAGAGACGGGGTCTCACTCTTGTTCAGGCTGGTCTCGAACTCCTGGCCTCAAGTGATCCGCCTGTCTCGACCTCACAAAGTGCTAGGATTATAGGCGGAAGCCACAGGGCCCAGCCTAAAACCTTTTCTTAATGGAAGGCTCCCTCCAGAGCTGTAGGGTAGAGATGGTTTGTTTATACAAACCCCATATAACAAGGACCTGAGATCAGTGTTCTCTTGGTTCTTCGTTACCACCAGCCTTTTCAAATCATCACACCTCACCTTAATATAAAACTCCTTGTGCCTTTGAGGGTTGGCCTTTCGGTTTTGTTAGTTTTTACTTCTCCCCATCCATGCCATCTGCTTAAATCTGGGTCACTTCTATAATAATTGAAGGTTCTGGCAAAGATAGGTGCAGCCTTTCATTGTAGCCCCTGTCCTCTATCATCCTGACTGACTTTAGTGCCCATCTGAATAATCCATATAAAACTCTAGCCTCGAGTTTCCTTCATCTCCACTCCCAGTGTTCACTTCTTTCTTTCAGCCACCTGTTCCAGTGGTGCACCTAAACTTTGCCATCACTGGAGCTATGGATCCTTATCAGGAATGCCACTCTCAAACCCCTCCTTATCTTTGCAGTTCCGAGACCACCACCATCACCACCACCTCCGGAACAATGTTGAACACAAGTGGTGAGGGTGGACATCTTTCCTCGTTCATGATTTCTAAGGGAAAATTTTCAACATTTCTCTATTAAATATGTTTGCATAGGTTAATTTTACCAAACATTTTAATGCATTTTTTGAAATGATAATATAATTTTTCTCCTTTATTTTGTTAGTAAAATAATATTGTTTTTTAGTAAACCAATTTAACATTCACAATATACACTCAAATTGGTCCTAATGCATTAGCTTTTTAATATCTTTTTAGAATCAGTTTGGCAATTTTTGCATCTGTGTTTATGAATGATATTGGCCTGTAATTTTAAATTTTTTCATGTAATACCGTTGACAGATTTTGGTACAAAGTTATGATAGCCTCATATAATGAGTTGAGTAATGTACTCTTTCTCACTTCTCTGGGAGAGTTTGTATGAGATTCGTTTTATTTCTTCCTTAAACATTGATAGAATTTATAAGAAAAGCCATCTGGGCTTAAGAATTTTCACTTGGGGAAGGTTTTAAATTATAGATTCAACTTCTTTTATAATTATAGGACAATTCAGGTTTTCCATGTCTTTTTGTGTCAGTTTTGTTTTTCACCAAAATTTTCAAATCTTTTACATATGTTATTTAAAGTATACTCTTGTTATTTTTTTGAATATCTGCAAGAATTGTAGTGATGGCTCTTTTTGCTATCCAAATATATTTTTTTGGTTCCTGTTCTCTTTTTTTCTTTTCCTTCTTGAGCAGTCTCATCAGAGATTTATCAGCTTCATAAATCTTTTTAAAGAACCAATTTTTGGCTTTATTGATTCTCTATTTTGTGTTAGTTTTCTGTTTCATTAATGTATGCTCTTATCTATACAAGTGTTATTTTCTTCCTTCTACTTTCATTTAGTGTTTTCTGCTACTTCTGTTCTATCTTTTGAGATAGATGTGTAACTCATTAACTTTCAGTCTTTCTTCTTTGTTAATATAGTATTTAAAGCTGTAGAATTTTTCCCTAAATAATGCTTAAGCTGTATCCCACTAGCTTTATATGTAATAGTTTTATTATCATTCAGTTCAGAATAGTTTATAATTTCCACTGTTTTCTTTTTTGTTAATCCATGAGTTATTTAGAATTATGTTTCTTACTTTCTATCAATATGGAGGTTCTATTTTTACTTATTTATTATTTCTAGAGAGAGGATTTTGCTCTGTCACCCACACTGGAGTGCAGTGGTGTGATTGTAGCTCACTGAAGCTTTGACCTGGGCTCAAGCGATCCTCCCACCTCAACCTCCCAAGTAGCTGGGACTACAGGCACCACCATACCCAGCTAGTTTTTTCTGTTTTTAGTAGAGACAGGGCCTCACTCGTGGAACTCCTAAGCTCAACAGATCCTCCCGCCTCGGCCTCCCAAAGTGCTAGGATTATAGGCATGTCCTCAAGGTTGGAAAACATATGACAAGTGAATTCAACTTTAAGGCTGAAGAACATTCATGACTCTGGTCAGTAATGTGCCCTAGCTGGAGCTGGTGTTTGGAATGCTTCTTTCCTCAATTTGGCAAAATAAGGAGACAGAAAGAGATATTCACCGGGATTACAACAGCCACTATTTACTGAGTGAGACACTGTGTTAATCACTTTACATGCACTGTTGTAATTTTTTTTTTTTTTTTTTTTTGAGACAGAGTCTTCACTCTCTTGCCTGGGCTAGAGTGCTGTGGCGTCAGCCTAGCTCACAGCAACCTCAAACTCCTGGGCTCAAGCGATCCTCCTGCCTCAGCCTCCCGAGTAGCTGGGACCACAGGCACGCGCCACCATGCCCGGCTAATTTTTTCTACATATATTTTTAGCTGTCCAATTAATTTCTTTCCATTTTTTGGTAGAGATGGGGTCTCGCTCTTGCTCAGGCTGGTCTCGAACTCCTGAGCTCAAACGATCCGCCCGCCTCAGCCTCCCAGAGTGCTAGGATTACAGGCATGAGCCACCGCGCCCGGCCCACTGTTGTAATCTTTGTAGCATTTCCATGAGATAGATATTACATTGTTCCCATTTTTCAGGTTAGGAAATAAAGGCTGATATGATATACCTACAGTTTTACACTTAACAAATGGCAGGATGTGTGCCGTGGCTCACGCCTATAATCCTAGCACTCTGGGAGGCTGAGGCGGGAGGATCGTTTGAGCTCAGGAGTTAGAGACCAGCCTGAGCAAGAGTGAGACCCTGTCTCTACTAAAAACAGAAAAAATTAGCTGGGTATAGTGGTGTGCTCCTATAGTCCCAGCTACTCAGGAGGCTGAGGCAGGAGGATTGCTTGAGCCCAGGAGTTTGAGGTTGCTGTGAGCTAGGCTGACGCCACGGCACTCTAGCCTGGGCAACAGAGCGAGACTCTGTCTCAAAAAACATAACAAAAAAACAAATGGCAAAGCTGGAATTCAAACTCTTTTCTTTTCTGGCTTAAAGCTTGTGCTCTTAACCACTACTACAAATTCCCAACTTTTATAGACCATATTTTTCTGAACTGGAAGGCATGGTTAAACTTTAATCTGAATTATTAAAATCTTTTTGTAGAATTTAGTAACTGGGGAAAATAACAGAAAAAAATATTTCTGGACATAAGAGCCAAGTTGTTGCTCCTAAAATCATTCTACATGACCTTTTATTTATTTGGATTTGGCAATTGTGAGGTTAAGAAAATTGGAAGGGAAGAGAGACCCTTTGGTGTTCTACCTGGAGGCATGGCAGGCAGATAGGAGATCTTTGGCTCAGACCAGGCCATAATTCCAGAAATGGAGTGGATGAGCCAGGCCCTGCTGATGGCGAACACAGTGGACTCCGGGAATTTAGTCGAAATCACTGTCTTTGGACTGCCCCGTGTGCAGAATGGGGTGAACAGCATGCTTCTATGCTTGGTGTGGTTTCACAGAGAACATCGTGCCTGAGCTGAGAAGATGAAACATCTTGAGGGGCACTTTAAGGCTTGTGTATTGGGTCCCCAGCATCCTATTGGTTAAGGCAACATAATTGTCAGAAGCATTATGAGAACAGTCCTGCTTCTGCTACTAAAGTTGAAGAGAAGCAAGTACAGTATTCCTAAATCTCTGCATTCCTCTTGCCTGTGCCTTGATGGATAGTGGTTTATTTTATTGCAAAAATGAGTTTGTAGAACTACTCTAAAAAAGAGATGGATTTCTATTTTGTCCAATGGCATAAAGATCTTTGCTCACTTAAAATAAAGGAAATTTATAGAAGAAAAAAAAAGAAAATTGGAAGGGATAGGTTAGGGAGCTGTAAACCAATTCAATACTCCAGCAATCAGACCAATTATCCCTCTTCGGTTTTTACCAGGACAAGGCCAGAAGTTTGTCAAGGGATCATTCATTCTTATGCTAGCAAAACAAACCTCCCACCACTCCCTGGAGAACAAGTCAGTTTCAGAAGGGAAAAGATATGAGTTCTTCTGAGCTTTCAAAGAACTTAAAGGGGAGGAGGGGGAAAAAAAGCTTCCATAAAATGAAGGAAAAAAAAGTCTCTGGATAATTTGATTGTTAAATAATTGTTAAAGTGATTGTACCAAAGTTAAAAATCCATAAGACTTTTGAACGTTCCTGTTCTGGGAGCTAACAATATTAAACATACGTTTGGACTATAATTGTTAGTATTTTCATTATAGGTTAATGATGGCGCATGCATGCAGCGTTTGCCTGCTTGAAGAAGTTGCTTTATAAGTAGTACGGTACTGGTAGATAGTTTAAAACAAACCAAGGTGACTGCATCAGTGCCCTTGCATTAGGCATTATCTTAGGAAGAATAGTCAAAACCTTATCCTTTATCACTAATTCAGTGTGTGACTTTAGGCAAACCACGCAATTCTCTATGGGTCTCAGTTCCTTCGACTATAGAATAAGGCCTGGAACAGATGACTTCCAAGTATTTCTTCTAGCTAGGAGAATCTCTAATACTAAGAGTGATATTCATTTGTTAAGTTATTCATCCCCTAAGCATTAATTAATCCCTTCCCTCAAGGAGTTTACATTCTAGTGGAACTAATCTTATACCAAAGTAGGGCTGACTTTGTGGGCATGTTGACCTTTGTATGTGACTTGAAGCA
>NW_012153618.1:160192-168314 GCF_000956105.1 Propithecus coquereli | reverse complement strand
CAAACTCTTATCAAAATATTCTTCCTAGAAACTTGATTTAAGGTAGTCTCTTCCTTGAGATGGCATCCAATTCAGGATAGAATTAGAATATCAGATTAACTGAAGTTAATTATTAAGGCCTTGGAAAAATGGGGTTGGAGCTCACCCTAACCAATGAATATCATCTTATTTATTAGCAAGAAGACTGTTATTTCTGTGTGAGTGATGTCTCTGTCCACAGTCTACTGGAAGAGAATGGGCCAAAATATACTAATTGGAGGAAGTGGAAATTACAGGAATTTGGAAACGGAGCTGATAAAAATGCAACCAGTGCTAATCAAAGGCTAAGGATTCTCCACTGGTGAGATGACCACCTAGGGGTGTGAGTGACAGAAAGCCAGAGCAGCAGAGAGCGGGGATGCAGGACCAGGGCCAGGCCCAGATGCCACCACAGGGAGGATGGGCTTTTCCAAGAGGTTGTTTTCTAGAGTGTGATTAGTCAAGAAATGTTTTTGGGTTTTTACAGGTCTTGTTTACCAGATGAAGCGTTGCTCAGGGGAGCCCTGGGGCTCTGGGCCCAAGTAATGACTGCAGTTGAGAGAATGACAATTTACATTTGTATGGTACTCCCAGAGGACTCAGAGCTCAGGGAGGAGTGTTCTAACTACATTTTAATGTTAGATGATCAGATCTAAATGAAGGAAAGAGAAGCGCACAGAATGTGAAAGGGAGGGCCTCTTGATAATGGGGGTGGGGATGGCTGCTTTCAATTATGTGCTTCTGGACAGGCTCCTTTGCAGGTTTGCACCCTACTGCTTCAGCAACCACCTCATTTGTGTGTTCCAATCTGATTGTCCCCATTTCTCATTCTGTAGGGATAGCTCTGTCAAAAGCTCTTCCCAGGACTTGAATTAAGATAATCCTTTGAAGCAAGAATTGTTCGTGTCCTATTAAAAAAAAGGAAACATAAGAAAAAGAGGAAAAAAAGATAATCCATTCCTTGAGATGGTATCCATTTTCAGGAGAATAACAGAATAAGAAATAGCAAGCTCTAGCTATCACCATGCAGGCCCTGAAAGACAGGATGGGTCACAGCATAACACAACCCCACCTAGAAGTCACAATGTTTTAGCAGTGACTCTGTATTTACCTTTCCGTTATCCTAATTTGAGATAGGCACAGAATACTATCTAGGGTCTGGGATTTACCATCTACATTTACATAGATTGTTGACTATGTACATTTAACATAGAACAATCTGGCCAAAGACAGATGCTTAAAAGTAAAGCCAGTGCTCCCCTTGTCTGTCTTGGACCCCCCACTGCCTCAGGAGTTCCCCCAGGGAGTCTGTTAGCCTGGTGGAAAGAAGAGGGAGAAATATACATGGCTGATAAAGCTTCTGATCAGGCAATTGGAGAGCCAGAAATATTAGCATGGACTGAATTTAGAAGAAAATGAGTCTTAAATTATGAAGAAACATTATGTTCATCTAATCTGGGCTTCCACCTGATGCAGTCATCTCTGCGCCACGTGCAACTCCTGCTTGAATCCACTTATTCAAGGGAGTCACCACCTCCCAGGCAGCTCCTGTTGGTGGTTAAAAAGTTCCTTCTTAGATTGGGCCTAAATTTACGTACTGATAACTTTTACCCTTTGGAATAATGAGAGCAACTACATTCCTTTTTCCTTCTATACCATTGCCTTTCTAATAATTGAAAACAGTCACTAGTCCCTATAAATAGTCTCTTCTTAGATGATAGGAAAGTCAGAAGGAAGAAAATAGTAAGTACTGTCCTGAGTCAGTACACTCAAGGTTAGGACATTCCCTCCTCACTCCCAAGAAGGAAAAGAATTCTGGCCTCTCTGTGCTGAGGTTATGTACCTGATCAAATCTTTTATGAGACACAAGTAGTAAATTTATAGTGCTACCATTTGGACAAAATAGTATCATTTCTTCCCTATTCTTGTCAAACCTTTCAAGTAAAGACTATATTATGGGCTGGGTGTTGTGGCTCATGCCTGTAATTCTAGCACTTTGGGAGGCCAAGGTGGGAGGATTGCTTGAGGCCAGGAGTTTGAGACTAGCCTGAGCAACACAGTGAAATCCACCCTCTACAAAACATAAATTTAAAAAATTAGCTGGGCGTGGTAGTGCATGTCTATAGTCTTAGCTACTTTGGAAGCTGAGGTGGGAGGATCACTTGATTGAACCCAGGAGTTTGAGGCTGCAGTGAGCTATGATCTCACCATTGCACTCTAGCCTGGACGCCGCCTCTAAAAAAAAAAAAAAAAAGATTATGAAAAATTCTAAAAAAGGAAGACAAGGCAAATATTTGCAAAGTATATGGTAAAGGTATATCATCCTTAATGAAGTGGTCTCTTAAGTTTTCCTTTTTAAACAGAAAATTAGTTAAGACCCCCCCTTCCAACCCCCCTTTTTTTTGAGACAGGGTCTTGCTCTGTCTCCCAGGCTAGAGTGTAGTGGCGTTATTATAGCTCACTGCAACCTCCAACTCCTGGGCTCAAGTGATCCTCCTGCCTCAGCGTCCCTAGTATCTGGGACTATAGGTGTGAGCCACCATGCCCAACAAGACTTTATTTTTTTTGGAGTAGTTTTATATTCACAGCAAAATTTAGAGGAGGGTATAGAGGTATCCCACATACCCAAGCCGCCAAACACAGCATTCCCCATTATCAGCATCCTCCCCCACCCCCACTAATCCATTTCTTACAATTGATAAACCGACACTGACACATCATTACCTCCCAAAGTCCATAGCTTCCATTAGGGTTCACTTTTGGTTTTGTACTAAATCTATTTTTTAATGGGCAAAAAATAACTAATACTTATGAAGTACTTACCACAAGCCAGGTAATGTTCTCAGTGCTTTGTGTATACTATAAATTCAGTTAATTCTTACAATGACTCTATTAGTTCCATGTTATCCCTATTTTACAGACAGGGAAACTGAGGTGCAGTTACTTGTTCTAGCTCAGACAGCTGATGAGTGGGACAGAAGTGGAGCCCAGGTGGTCTGGGCCAGCCTGTACCTGTGCTCCTGACCTCCTCACTGTGCTGTCTCTGCAGAACAGGGACACAGCAAAGGAAGAGAAGCGGTGAGGGGAAAGGAGAAATCTCATCAGCTGGGGCAAGCAGAGTGAGGTGCTGAGGTACTATCTGCTTTGCACCTTCAACCAGAAACATCTAGTGTTTGTGAAGCTGCAGAGAAATGGCACTCTTCTGTGCTGCCAGGGCTTTGCAGCCTTTCTGAAGGTTACCCCGGCACTGAAAAGTGTGTATGTATTTTGACTCAGGAGTGCTATTGATAAGCCCTTATCCTGAGGAGATAAATAAGATGGCACACACAGGTTTAGCTGTGAAGATATTCAGAGTCATTATGGTAGTGGCTGTGATAGAAAAAAGTTAGAAAAAACCCAAATTTTCAGCCTGAGGAGATTGGTTAAATGAAGCAGGACACATTCATAAAGTGGGATGTCAGGCAATCAGTAGAAAAATCTATTGAAGTTTTGCAAAAGGAAGATTGCGAAAGAATTGTTAATGCATGGTAATATGTTTGTGACATAACCGGGAAAAAAACAGGTTTCAATATAAGAATAAAACAGTATTTTCTCATTTTTGTAAATAAAACAATTATTTATACATGCATTGAGAAAGATATATGCCATGTTGTACCTAATGATTATCTCTAAGTAATAGAGTAATGGTGATTTTAATTTTCTTCTTTGAGTCTGTTGTATTTAAATTTTTTCCAAATTCAATACATAAAAATGTAGTAATATGAAAATAAAAGTTATTTTTAACTGAAAATAGCAAGCAGAAAATTTCAAAATAAAGAACCTATTGGGACTTTGAGAAAAAATAGCCTATTTCCCATGGCATCTTGTTGTTAAAGTCCACAGGGGGTCTCTGAAAATGATGATTATAGTTTCCTTTCACCATTAAAACAAAAATCCCATCAGAACACAGTCATTTTCTTGTAAAAAAAGAAGTACAAATAGTTTTTCATTTTCCTTAAATTTGTCCGTGAAAGTTTTATACCTGAGTATGGAATCTCTAGAGAGGAATAAGAATATGTTTGATTTCTGTTTCAACCAGCATTTCTAAAGAGGTCACGACACTTACTGAAGTTTATGTATCTGTCACCCCTAGGACAACCCCCTTTATGGGGACTTACGGTCTCTTGGGAAATTCTTTGTAATGAGATGTTTTCTTCCCTTAGCAGGTGTCTGCTAAACTGTACAAAGTCTGTTCAGTTAATAAAGCTCGCTAATGCTTCGGTCTCAGCTCCAGGGGCTTGTTTGAAGCTGAAGCATGTGGGTGGCTCTTAGCCATCACGTTAGTGTCGGGGTGTGCCTTGCGCATTGGCAGTTCAGCCCGGGCTTCCAGTGACCCCGTCAGGGAGGGCTGAGGGAAGTTTTCTGGACAGCTTGAGGTAACAGGATGCACACTGGGTCTGTGCTGGGACCTGTTGGCAGAGTGCTCTTTCACTGAAGAGTCCGTGGGGACTCAAAGGATGTTCAGACAACTGTTCTCCTTCGCCAGGGCAGGCACCTCTGGAGTGCTGAAAACCTGTAACTCCTAACTCTTCTAACTGCCAACTCCTCTCTTTCCCTAGGGCACCTCCTCTTTTTTCCCTTCTGGGTCTTAGGAGGATGGCATTAAACGTGTGTGTGTGTGTGTATGTGTGTGTTAAATCCCAAATATGGTAACTTAAGGTCATTCTTCAAGTGAATGAGTTTTGATAAGCCTTAGGTAACTACTAATACTATTTGATAACTCTGGGCAGGAAAGTAAAATCTATAGATTATATAAAGTCTTCTTTTTGGCAGATTATCTGAGTGGTTTTCTTCTTGAATTTCACTCCAGTGGTAACCTCTTCACTGACCCGTTGCCTTCCTCCCAGCTGGCCCAGTCTTGCCCATTCCCGCTTCCACCGGGGCGCTGTCACCCACACAGCAACTCCGGCTAGATGCTGGGCCTCACTCCTCACACCCCAACTCCCACCCCAAGAACCAATCCTGCCAACACTACCTCCAAAACACCCTTCTCTGTATTCACACTGACGTTGCCCGAACTGAGGCTTTCTTGTTTGTGCTTTATCTACCCATAAAATATAAGTTTTAAGTCCAACCTTGAAGACAAAGAAACTGCTTCTAGTTCATCTTTGGAACTCAAGAATTAGTCCTTAAACAGATGAATACTGTCGTCAGCAGCAGAGATGTTTCACTGGTACAAAGTAGGAGATGGGGAGAGCAGTCTGCAAATGGATGAGAAATGAGGAAGATGAAGTAATAACTTGCTGACCAGCAGTTAAGCGGTGAATCAAAGCCTGACAGCATCATCTAAAATGACCACATTGGCCGGGCGCGGTGGCTCACGTCTGTAACCCTAGCACCCTGGGAGGCCGAGGTGGGAGGATTGCTTGAGGTCAGGAGTTCGAGACCAGCCTGAGCAAGAGTGAGACCCCATCTCTACTAAAAAAAATACAAAGAAATTTGGCCAGGCAACTAAAAATATAAAAAATTAGCTGGGCATAGTGGCGTACGCCTATAGTCCCAGCTACTTGGGAGGCTGAGGCAGGAGGATCACTTGAGCCCAGGAGTTGGAGGTTGCTGTGAGCCAAGCTGACACCACAGCACTCTACTGGGCAATAGAGCAAGAGTCTGTCTGTCTGTCTGTCTGTCATAAATAAATAAATAAATCAAACAAACAAACAACCAACCAACCAAATCAATGTGTTCTGTAACTCACGCAATATTTGTCTCACTATAGCAGGACCCTGTGCTAGGTTGTATGTTTAGCAAACAAAGCCCCAAGACAGGAAATAAGCCGGCTGGTGTGGCGGTAGGTATGGAAGAAGGTCAGGTGGCTGACAGAGTTCAGGGGAGTAGAAGAGTAGAGGCTTTGGGGCCAAGGGGGTTAGAGAAAACTAGTGAGATCAGCCTTGAATTACCACACTAGATTTAACTGCAGAGACAGGAGAAAGCATGGGGGTAGGGCAGCGTGGGGGCAGGGGGACAGAAGGAGAGGGGCATTAAGATAATGGCAGGTGGCATAAATCAGAACCCTCCTAAACGGGCCTTGCCCTTGCTGTTTCCTCTGCCTGAAATGCTCCTCTCCCTGAATTAGGCATGTCTGGCACTTTACCTTCCTGCCCACCTCCTCCGTGAAGCCCTCTGTGACCACGTGGTCTGAAATAGCTGCCAGTCTCACCATCATGCTGTTTCATTTCTCTGCCCAGCACTCAACACTCCCTGTTATTTTCTTGTTTGTTTCTTTGTTAGTTTACTCTCTGTCTCTCCCAAGGATGTAAGCTCTCTGCAAGCAGAGATCTGCCCACCTTGGGAGGCAGAATCTGGAACTGCCTGGCACACAGTAAGTGCTCAATAAATATTGCTGAGTGTGTCCATCTGTCCCACTCATCTTTGCATTTAACTACAAAGCAATGCAGCTGGCTATGAAGTAGGAAACTCTTAAAGTACTCGCGCGTAGTTCATCTCATGCACATTTTGATATTAAATATATTGGCACCGACATAAATCTCAAGTCCTTCCCCAATATACCTGCCAAACATTTCTTTCACTATTCTCCAACAAATTCTCTTAATCATGCCAGCCTTGTCACCTTGTCATTCTCAACATAGGCCATGCTCGTCTGACTTCTCAGTGTCCTCAATACTGGCATGCTCTTCCTTTTCCCTTCTATTGAAATCCACCCCACATTTCGAATTCTAGTTCAAATTTCCCTTGAAGTCTTCCCAAATACTCAGCTCCTTCCTTTGATCTGCAAAAGTTGCTGCATTTCAAACTATATGTACTGTCCCATTAAATGTTATTACAATTGTTTATAGAGGCTAGTCCTGTTTCCTCAGCTTAATCACCCAGGTGCAAGAATGGGACCATAGGTTTTCTATTTTCCAAAGCCCCTAACACAAAGGTGGACACAAAAACAGACGTGCAGCATAGACATGATGGTGGAAGGAAAGTTGCTCCAGACAGCACGTGTGACTGTCTTCTTCCTCGCTGCCCAGGCTCTACCCACCTCCCGTACCTGGCACCAGCCCCCACCCTCACCACCCCCATCCCCTCACCCTCAATATCCCACCCCCTCTTAGCCAAGAGTTGTTGTAAACTTGATGTGGAGATTACTCAGCGTAGCAGACATTTGTTTTTTCTTGAATGCCCCAAATCCATTTCTCCTTCTACCGGTTACAATCCCTAGTTTGGAATTTGGGATTTGGGAATCCTCCACTTCTCCATTCTCAACCTAAGTGGTTCCTTAGAGCTAAGGAGATCACAAAATTTATTGTTCAAAGTAGGATGCTTTTGAGAGTAAAAGGGGTTCTATTAATAATTCTGCCAGTTCAGCATCTGCTTGCTTAAAGTAATAATACCAATACTCACACTACTATTACTAATAATAATACTTCTGCTAAGTCCATAGGTATAAGCCAGGACCATCCCTGGCAGAGTGGAACATTTTGTCATCCTATTTGGAGCTGACTCTGCAGCGGAGTCAGGAGTGGTCTGTGGCTCCAGTTTGTCTGATTAGAACCTCACTTTCCTCTAGCATGGTGATGATTCAAGGATACACAGAGGGCTCCGCAGAGCCAAGTGGATGCCAGAAGGATTCTGCCGATGACTTTGGGATTATGACAGGAGCTCTCCCCAACTGTGCTTGATTTGAGCAGTATTAGGGCCTGGAGCTACAATAGTCTTTGAGTCCAAGGCAGAAGTGTGCTCTTGGGGATACACCCTCTTGGATCCCTGCCTCCTGCGGCACAAGTGCAAGCCATGTGAAGAGGCCACAGACAGACCTTCTGGTTGGTGGTGCCAGCTGGTTTCCAGGAACAGGCCGTAGCACCTGCCAGCGGTGGGAGAATGCCCACTAGACGTCCACTCCATTGGCCATTCAGGCCTGGTTGGCCTACACACCCATGGATGATAATCATACATCATTTTTGATTTTGTTTTTTTCTTCAGCTTTACTGAGGTATGATTGACAAATAAAATGGCATGTGTTGGCTGGGCGTGGTGGCTCACGCCTGTAATCCTAGCACTCTGGGAGGCCGAGGCCGGTGGATCGTTTGAGCTCAGGAGTTCGAGACCAGCCTGAGCAAGA
>NW_012153618.1:135593-159477 GCF_000956105.1 Propithecus coquereli | reverse complement strand
TGTTTATACAGACCATATTTTTTAATCCATTCATCCATCAAGAGACACTTAGATTGATTCCATATCTTGACTATTGTGAATAGTGCTGCAATGAACATGGGAGTGCAGGTATCTCTTCAACATTGCTGATTTTGTTTTCTTCAGCTATAAACCCAGAAATGAGATTGCAGATCACACGGCAGCTCTATTTTTAATTTTTTGAGGAACCTCCACATGTTTTCCATAATGGCTGTGCTAATTTACATTCCCACCAACAGTGTACAAGGGTTTCCTTTCCTCCATATCCTCACTAACACTTGTCTTTTTGATAAGAGTCATCCTAACAGGTATAATGTGACATCTCATTTTGGTTTTGATTTGTATTTCCCTGATGATCAGTGATGTTGAGCACCTTTTCATGTACCTGTTAGTCATTTGTATGCCTTCTTTGGAAAAATATCTGTTCAGGTCCTTTGCCCATTTTTATTTGGCTTTTTTTTTTTTTGCTGTTGAGTTGTATGAGTTCCTTATATATTTTAGACATTAACCCCTAATCATATGTATGGTTTGTAAATGTTTTCTTTCAATCTGTAGGTTGCCTTTTCATTTTCTTGGTTGTTTCCTTTGCTGTGCAGAAGGCTCTGAGTTTGACGGAGTCCCATTTGTTTACTTTTGCTTTTGTTACCTGTACTTTTGATGTCATACCCAAAAAAACCATTGCCAAGGCGGACGTCAAGGAGCTTTTTCTCTGAATTGTCTCCTAAGAGTATTCCAGTTTCAGGTCTTCTGTTTAAGTCTTTAATCCATTTTGAGTTATTTTTTGTGAGTGGTGTGAGACAGGGGTCAGTGATAATTTGTTTTTAAGCCACTAAGTTTTAAGTGGATTGTTGTGCAGCGACAGATAACAGGAAAGAGAGATGAAGGAAGAACAAGCATGACTCCTTCTTTTTAAGACTTCTGGGAATAACCCCACCATGCTTCTGTTTTCATCTCATTAGTCAAACTCAGTCCACACCCACACTTCAGCTGCAAAGGAGGCTGAGAATCATAGTCTTTTAGTTTGGCCTGAGTGTGTCCTACTGAGACATTGGGACTCTGGGGCAGTAAAAGGAGGGAAAGAATTTTAGGAGGCAAGTAGCAGTCTATCACACAGCTTTTCTGTATTTTTAAGGAATTTTTCAAGTGTTCAAATTTATCTCTATCCATATCACTCATAGCAGATGAGAATATTGAGGCTATCTCATGTGTAGGCTCTCCAAATGTTCATTATCTCAAATTTTTTATGTCCCCACTGATTCTCTGTCTTCCTCAAGGCAACTCCGTTGCCCCCCGCCCCCTCTCTCTCTCTCTCGGCTATGTAGGAAGCATAGAGAGTGCACTGATGAAGAAAGACAGAGGAGGCCCCATGGTGGGAAGAGCTGGGTCAGGCTGGGGTGGGAGTGAAGGCCAGGAAAAGCGCTCCGTGTACAGGGAATAGTACATTTGGAGGGAGAGGCTTAGCATTTGGGGGAGATGAAAGGTGTGTGCAAGGACTGTTGTGGGCAGGTGGAAGTAGAGTGGGGAAAGGCTCTAAATAGTGGGGGAAAGCTCTATGTAAGGGAGGAGAGGTAAGCAGGGGCCAGATCATAGAGGATTTTGAGAAAAGTAAAGGATATGTCCCTTACTGTCACTGAGCTTACATTCTAGGAGACTCCTGGAATCTTAGGATGAATCGAACTAGGCCTTTGAGCTCCTGGGGACTATGGCTATGTTTCTCGTCATTTAAAAGAGTTTTTCACCAGCGTTCCAAAAAAAAAAAAAGAGCTCTATGGAAATTTTACAATTTCGTATTTTCATTAAAAAAAAGGACATTTTTTAAAATTTATTTTTTAACTTAAAATTTCATTATAATTTATTTATTTGACAAATAAAAGTTGCATACCCTTGGTGGTCTAGTAGCTAGGAATAAAATTGTATATACTAACAGCATTTACAGTGTACACCATGATGTTTTGAAATATTATATGTATACATTGTGTAATGGCCAACTCAAGCTGATTAACATATGCATCACCTCATGCGCTTACCATTTTTTATCATTATTTTAAGTTTATTTTTTTAGAGATGGGGTCTCACTCTGTCACCCAGGCTAGAGTGCAGTGCAGTGGTGTGATCATAGCTCACTGCAGCCTCGAACTCCCGGGCTCAAGCAATTCTCCTGGCTCAGCCTCCCCAAGTGCTGGGATTACAGACATGAGCCACAGCGCCCGGCCCTTACCATTTGAGTCTGTGTGTGTGAACAATGTGACACTTTCCAAACTGGCTGCTGATCCCCTTATGAGTGGGCGTTCCTGCATGGTGTCCAGGTTCCACTCTCCAGCCTTTGCCCAGGTGACGCTGACCTGTATGGATGGGATCGTCGGGCTCCCTTGCCTCTGCAGTCTGGCTCATTTCAGTTAATGGGGAGCCGTGGCAGGAGAAGAGAGCAAGAGTGGGGTCTCTTCCAGTAAGCTTGTTGCTGGTGTCTGTGCCGCTAGACCAAAGAGCATGTCTCCTCTCAAGGTGGCTTCTCTTCTTGACTCTCTCCTTCCGTTCTGGCTTCCCTCCCCAGGCCCCTGCTTCAGCCTAGCAGCTCCTCTGCTGTCACCAGGCCTGGTTTCTATACCAGCCCTGCCTACCCAGTTAATAGACTCTCTGTGAGTCGACCCTCCTCAGGTTACCCCAGGTTGAGTGTGCCCTCCACCTCCTGTCAGGGTCCTGACTGATGCCGGCTCCAAGTAGGGTGACTTATTTTCCAGGATCACTGAAGAAGAGAGAGAGGGACTGAGTCTGAAAACGACTCACTTGAATTGAAGGAAGGCTCAGTGATATCAAGAGACCTTGTGCCTTGTGTTGTTCAAATAAAGATACTGAGCAGTTTTAATAGGGAAAAGCAGCAGAAAAACCAACTTCTCACGCAGTTGCCAGTGCCTGCCAGGCAGTGGGAATCTGTACTATGTTCTTGTATGGAGAGTGATTGTGTTTCAGCAAAACAACATCAACTGTTAAAGTTAATTAAAGTTGTTAACCTGCCTTTTATTTGCTTTGTACTGTGTTTGTATATTATTTATATATATTTTTGGTTTTACTAATAGCATAAGATTTATAATCTATAATCTTATAATCTTTATACCCAGGTTTATGTTTATTACTTTTGAATAATACTAGGATAAAATAATATGGTAAGTTGGTCATTTGTGAGAATTTTTTCCCTTTTAAAATGGCTCCATACATCCCTCAGTTTGAGAAACACTGATCTAGTCCAACATGTCCTCTATTGCAGAGACGCTTCCAGTACAAGTGCCTCAATATCCATTTGACAGAAAGGTTTGACATTAAACTGAAGTCAAAAATTTCAGCCATTGGTCCTAATTTTGCCCTCTATAATGACACTTATGAAACATCCAGGCTTTTTTCTATGGAACAGTTTTCCATCCCTGGTATCCAATAATCTCATTCCCATCTTTCCATTAGTGCCTTTAAAAAGCTTACCCCTCCCTCAAGTCTTAATGTGAAAAGCTCTCCCCCACGAAGTAGTTCTTGATGTTCTTCCCCCAGCCAAAAGTGAACTCCCCTCACTGGAACTTCCAAAGCACATCATATTGTGCTGTGCATTCTGGTTATTAGTGTACAACTTTCTTTCTCCTATTAGCTTTTGCTTTTGCAAAGCAGGAACTGTTTTTCATTCATTTGCACTCTCCTTAGCCCTTACCAGTGTCATACATATTACAGATGTTTAACACATATTTAGTTGGCCAGGTGTGGTGGCTCACACCTGTAGTAATCCCAGCACTCTGAGAGATGAGGCTGGAGGATCACCTGAGGTCAGCAGTTCAAGACCAGCCTGAGCAAGAGGAGATCCTGTCTCTACAAAAAATAGAAAAAATTAGCCAGGCATGGTGGTGAGTGCCTGTAGTTCCAGCTACTCGGGAGGCTGAGGCAGGAGGATCGCTTGAGCCCAGGAGTTTGAGGTTGCAGTGAGCTATGATGACACCATTGCACTCTAGTGGGAGTGACAGAGTGAGATTCTGTCTTAAAAAAAAAAATTAGTTGAAGGAATCAATGAAAGATATAAGAATATATTATACACACACCACACACACACACACACACACACAGACTGAAAACTAGAAAAGTTCTGCATAAGTGTATAATAATACACATCTGCCTGGTGGTTTGAATGTTTGCTCCCTCTGCATCAGGAGCATGGTTCAGGCTGCTCTCCAGCAGCCCCATTAAATACCATCTCTTTATCTGCAACCTTAAACTTCTCTTGTGCCAAGAAAGGCTTCCGGCTAGAGAACATCTTCCATTTGTACAGCACAAAATCCCCTTGGAGCCCTGTCCCCTGTACCACTTCTACTAATGGAGTCTGACATAATCAACTCCAGTGGGGCCTCCTTTTACTCAGTATCAATTGTCAGAGTGGCATTGTTCTGTGATAATGGGGGAAGTTTGATAAAAACAGTTCAAACAGAATATGCCCTTCAGGAATTTACATTATATAGGGAAAAACAAGGTGTATTCATGCTAAATTGAAATGAAAATATGTAGATAAGAGTAAGCTAACCTACACTTAGGATGCATGTGAAAACATTTAAAAAGTATACCAGCAAGAATAAAGGGATATTCTATCAAGGAGGTGGAATGTGGAAAACTTGGAACTTCTATTTAGAATAGAGAGGGAGTCACTGATTATTCATTTAACAAAAGATTTTTAAAATATCTAGTTTCCTGACTGTTTTTGAATCATCACAGATTTTTAATGCTGGATAGTTCTTAAAGGTTATCTACTTTAACGCTTATGTTTTACAAGTGAAGAAATAGAGGCCATCTGCTTTTTTCACTCTTATTCCAGGACTCTTGAGCCTTGAGGAAGAAAAATCACAGAGCAAAACAGATGGACGTCATTGCCAAGCAATGGAGTCATTGCCAAGTTGAAGGCCAACTTCAGTGGGGCCTCAGCACCATTGCAGAGTTAGCAATCCTTTAACTCCCCTTCATTCACTGCCCCACCTCAGTCCCCTTTACATGCTGTCCAACCCATCTTGCTTCCTTCCTTTTTTATGCCCTTTCTCAAACTCATTCTTCACAGTTACCCTTGTCTTCATTCAACAAACATTTATTAAGCACCTAGTATGTTCCAGATGCAGTGGTTATAGCAGCGTACTAGGCCAAGGTCCCTGACCTTACGAACCTTCCTTCTATTCTTGTTAGGGGCCTGGGGAAGCCAGGCAACACATAAATAGGCACACAAACACATTTTAAAAAGTTGACAGTGAAAGACAATTAAAAAGAGCGATGTGATAGAGGAAGGGTGGCTATTTTACATTAAACGGTCTTAAAATGTCTCTAGGCTGAGGGTGGTGGCATGTAGCTGTAATCCCAGCTACTTAGGAGGCTGAGGTGAGAGGATCACTTGAGCCCAGGAGTTCGAGACCAGCTTTGGCAACATAGTGCAACCCCCCCATCAAAAACCAAACAAACAAAAATAAATAAGCTCACTGAGTCTGAAAAGGATAAAAATAAATAAAAAAAATCCACATCTAAATAGTGCGTAGTTAAGAGAAAATCCTTGCTATCAGAGAAAAACGGGTGGATTACCTACAAAGGAATGAGACTGATAGTCTCATATGGCCTGTGAGATGATTTAGTGATACCATTCAAGTCCTGAGGAAAATATCTTTGATCTTATAATTTTATTCTCTATCAATATCCCATTCAGTATTAGGAGTAAAATAAAGACATTTTTGGACCTTCCAAGGCTGAGATGCCTTAGGATCTATAAACCCTCTCTGAAAGAATGAATAGAGGACATTCCCCAAGAAGAAGAGAAATAAACCTTGGAAGATATAATGGGTCGTAGGAACCAATGCGTGCAAAGAAATTAGCAAAAGTTATTTTGTCTAAATAAGCATTGATTGTGAATTGTTTTGAGGTTTTAAAACTATAATCTGTAGCTAGAAGGAAACTGGGGCTTAGAGAAGAATAGTAGCTCACTCTGAGCCAAAGCTTTTAACCAATTGTTTTGTAGACCTTTGTTCCCCAGTGTCTAGCATAGGACCCAATGCAAAACAAGTGCTTAATAATTGCTTGCTGCAAGAATGAATGAATGGAGTGATGAACGTTTCTGTCAGTATGCAGCCTTTTCAGAATATTAGCATTTTCAGAGAGTCAGATTTACCACCTTCATGAATCCACCTATGATGTTGCAACCATGAGCTGGGACAGGAGCAGCCTGGGAGGGTTTTGCTGCCTGACTATTCTAGAGACAAGTTTGGATTGTGCTCCTTCCAAGGGCTTCTGGGAAAAGTGCCTCTCTGTCTGGCAGCTCTGCCCTTCGGCCTGAGGCCAAGAACCCTCCGAACAAATAGTCTGCTGCTTAGTGAGAGAGCACGGGAGGACAGCCACATGTCTGGAGAGCACACACTTCCTGTTGCTGAGTGCCAGATAGGACTTTCTTTCTACTTATTCCAGATCAGGTCTAGATTCTTTTTTTTTTTTTTTTTTGAGACAGAGTCTCACTTTGTTGCCCTGGCTAGAGTGAGTGCCATGGCGTCAGCCTAGCTCACAGCAACCTCAAACTCCTGGGCTCAAGTGATCCTACTGCCTCAGCCTCCCGAGTAGCTGGGACTACAGGTATGCGCCGCCATGCCTGGCTAATTTTTTCTATATATTTTTAGCTGTCCAATTAATTTCTTTCTATTTTTGGTAGAGACGGGGTCTCGCTCTTGCTCAGGCTGGTTTCGAACTCCTGAGCTCAAACAATCTGCCCGCCTCGGCCTCCCAGAGTGCTAGGATTACAGGCGTGAGCCACCACGCCCGGCCTAGATCGGGTCTAGATTCTTGACAAACAAATAGACCACCCCCATGTGTAAGCCTCACTTCTTGCCTTATGAAAAAATAAAACAGTAATGAGTCGAGAGTCTATGCTGCAATATCTCCTCACCTTATTTAGTTCTGACACTCCATGCCTGAACCTTCACAAATAAATAACTACTTGGAAACTATAGGATGCACTCAAACACCATTTATTCCAGATGGAGAGACGCTTTTCAATGCAGGGCACAAAAAAATGAAGTCATCCATTCACCCTTTTCTAATGTTGGGGTGGAATGTGGCTGAGGGGAGAGCAAACTCCACCCTTTATTTCCCAGGAGGAGATCACGGTAATGTTTTAGCAAGGGTGGGGTGAAATCTTGAACACCGCAGCTAATTTCTAAGGCAACTATTGAGTTTACAGAAAAGTTCAGAATCAAGGTAAGATAAATAGAAGACCTGGCTTGGTCACTAACTTCCAGTGTGAAAGAGCCCTTGTGTTTACCTTTCCCAAGAGGACCCCCTTTATCTAATCTATTGAGATCACTGTGACTCCACCTTTAAGGTTCTTTCTAATTCTAAAGTTGTGCCCTTTTTGCACCCTTCCTTTTGCTCTCCCTGCTGTGACAATGGGTCTGGTCATCATTTGTGGCATATGTATCATGCTGTGTAAACCTACGTCTTGCTCTTGGCCTATAATCCTATCTTTCTCTCCTCAATAAATCTCATTTTCGTGCTTGCCTTAAAAAATAAAATAAAGTTGTATGATTTGCCATATTTTGGCTGCAATAATTTCCTAGTTTCCCATGGCCATTCCTATTATTCTATTCATTTTTAATTACATAAGTGTTACCTGACTTCACTCTTGTAGGACTTTACACAGTTCCATTGCTACTTTCCAATGACATTCCTGCATCCACCTAGCCACTGGCCCTCTCAGTTCCTACACAGCCACCAGCCAGCCAATAAATATTTATCAAGTGCCTATCAACATCAGACAATGAACAAAGCAGAGAGTCCCTGCACCCAAGGAGCTTATATTCTATAAACAATAAACGTGTAAACAAATACATACATAGAACGATTATAGGTATGAATAATAACTACTAGTGTTACCAAAAGTTCAGTACTTGTCCCTGAGGCCAAACAAAGAATGAGGACAAGTGGCTTGAGGAGAAGGAAAGGGAAGTTTATTAATTTGCTGGCAAATGAGGAGAATGGCAGATTCTCATCTTAAAAAAAAACACCAGCCTCTGAGGACTGTTCCTGCTCTGCACTGGCGTACACATGCAGGAACTCCCTGAAGGCCCTCCCAGGCCAGCAGCTCCTGGTAGGAGCCCATCTCAGGGTGAGTTCCTGCAGAAGGATTCTGGTTAACTTCAGATGCTCTGTTTGGGTAGAATAAGCCTCTACCCAGCCTGTAAAGGTATCTACTAATACAAGTTTAGGCATCTGAGTGAAATCAATTTGCCAGTCATTCAAAGGGTGGGTCCCCACATGTTGGGTTCCCCATGTAGCAGGTTGCTTTTCTGTCTTTGGATTGTTTTGAGCACATAAATAGTATGTTGCAAATGGGGTCCTCTTAAATGAGGTCCCACTAAATCCATTAAGGCATCACGCCCCCAACATGTGCTTCAGGTAGGAGAATGAGTCCATGAGAATTCTGTCTCCACTTAGCTGTGCCCTCCCAAATGTCAAAGCCGCAGTCTTTAGTTTTAAAGGGGATTTATATCGATCTAAATCTAGCCAGGGTATCAAGGCCCTGGGAACAGATCACCTTTAGCCACTGCCTTAGCAGCTCTGCCAGCGGCCTGATTTCTTTTCACAACATTAAGTGTCTCCCTTTTTTTGGTGACCTGGACAGTGCATGATTGAGCTCAGCCATGACCTGTAGCAGGGCCATTATTTCAGTGGCATACTTAATGTCCTCATTTCCTGCTGTCAGAAGCCCCCTTTCCTTCCAAATGGCACCATGAACATGCACAATCATAAAAACATATTTAGAGTATGGATAAATGTTTACCTTTTTTTTTCCTCTGGATAACTGAAGAGCTCTGGTTAAAGCAATCAGCTCAGTTTTCTGGGCTGAAGTCCCAGGCGGCAGTGTCATTGTTTTCAGTACCTGTTCTTCTGTGACCACCGCATATCCAGCTCTTCATTGTCCATTGTCCATAAAGCTGCTTCCGTCAGTGAAAAGATCCCAATCTGGCTCTGGCATGGCTGATCTGACAGATCCATCCTGCTAGAATAGACAGCCTACAGAACCTCTAAACAGTCATGCTGCAGAGGCTCATTCTCTTCAGCTGGTTACAGGGTGGCAGGATTCAGAGTAGTCACAGTCTTTAATAACAACTCACAGGTAGCTGCTACTGTCCGGAGGCCAGGAGGCCATCCTCTCACAATATTGTCCAGTGGCTTTGACAAGTATCTCGCTGGCCATGGGATGTCTCCCAGCATCTGTACTGAGATTCCATGGCTCATTCTTTGCTTTTCATGAAATTCTTTCTGTGAGTCAGGCAACCCCAAAGTGGGTACAGTAATAAGGCTCTGCTTTAGGTTTTTAAAAGGCATTTTGACAGTACAGGTCTAGATCAGTGGCTCCGTATCTGTTCCTTTAAGGGCCTTGTACAAGGCTTTGCTATTAGTCCAAAGTTTGGGATCCAGATGCAACAGAACCCTGCCATTCCCAGAAACCTGCGCAGTTGTTGTGAGTTCCCTAGCTAATTTGGAATCCCAGATAAGTAACCTGCTGTTTGCAATCTGTCCAATTGTAGGTTCCACAAGCACCCCACTAAGCCCTCACCAAACAGGACAGGAGAGTCTTTTTAAAACCCTGAGGCAACACCGTCCAGCAGCGCTGCGAGGCCACCCTAGTCCCAGGATCCTGCCGTTCACATGCGGCTGAGTATCATTCATAGTCACTTGCACGGTATCATTGATGGCATGTAGATGCTGCACGAATCTACACTCATTAGTATGGGGAATTTTAATTCTTTCTGCGTGTTCTGGGGCTCCGTCAGCCTATATGGCCTTACTTTTTGGTAGCTTCTTCTTGTAAATGCTGTAACCATGTGCAAGTCTGCTGAGGCCCAAACTTCAAAACAGCTGCTGGGCAGTGGCAGCCTCCTGTGTGCTTCACCAGCCCTGGTATTCATCCAGCAGGAGCTTGGCGGTGCCCCGGAAGGTGAACTTCTGTGGCTTCTGGAACAGCTCCCTGTGCTCACCCAGGCCCACCAGGTTTGGCAGCAGAGGTGGTGGCAGGAGCAGCTCCAGCTCTGGCGTTGGCTCTCCGGGGTCCACCTCAAGGGTCGGCCTCCTGGGCCTGCAGGGATGTGTTCCTCGGCTGCCACCTCCGGGGGTCGAGGGCTGCCTGGTTGCCGCCTGCCCTCCCCCCACAGACTCCCCCAACGCCTGGTTTGCGAGCACTGGGCGCTGGCGCTGGGGGCTGGGGCGGAAGTCGGCTGGGCTGTTTCCGCCCATGTGGCTCAGCGCTAATTGAGTCCCCGCTGTTAATCATACCTGGGGCTCCTGTGGGGATATCTGGATTGGAGCCGCTAGTGAGGTATGGAGCCCTCTGCAATTTGCGGCAATATTCTTTCCAATGTCCTTCGTTTTTACAAAGAGTACACTGGGTGTACTTCAACCTGGGGCAACTTTTCCCGCCCTTTCCTTTTGACTGTCTCAAAGGACCCTGGGTTGGTGCAGCTAACAGAACACACATAGGTTTCAGTTTCTGTTCTTCCCTAGCATGATATACTTTAAAGGCAATATCAACAAGCTGTGAGGGAGTCATGCCAATTGTCCCTTCCGCATGCTGCAGCTTCCTTCGCATCTCTGGAGCACTCCGCCCTATAAAAGTCATATTAATCATGGTATATTTTCAGGACCTTCAGATCAGCATCTGCATGTTTCCAATATTCCTGATAGACGCGTTCCGAAAATTCAGAGGGACCTTCATTAGCTTTTTGTTGTAATTTTTGGACCTTGTTTAAACTCCTCTGTTAGGCACTCCCCTCCAGAGGCCTGCCAGAGTACACTTTTGGTAATGATTTATTCTCACACCGTCTGCATCCGCATTAGGATCCCAGTTTGTGTAAGTCCAATAATACCCTGTCCAGCTCCCTATCTGATATTGCCTGAATGAAAATTGCCCTGCCCTGGCTATGGTTGCCCTCTGGCCAAACTGAGCTCCCTGCCAGGTCTTGGAAGGAGAGACCATTCCCACTCCCGAGCCATAACCTGGTGGGTGTGGGACTGAAGAATTACTTCCAGTCGTGCCCTCCCTGGCCCCTCTAAGAGGGCGGCTCTGGACATAGGCTGCGCACCTCCTGTGGATTGTGCCAGCTGCGGCGGGCATCATGCCTGTCCCTAGGGAGCTCGGTGGGTGCCGGCACCTCTTTACTGTGTCTCACACACACTGTTCATCTCTTCTGCTGCTGGGTTCACCCCCAGAGCGACGGTTCCACACGGTGTGCCTTGTGTCAGCTGGCGCCCAGCAGCTGACTTAGAACTGGTGCAGACCAGGGGAATCTGATTGTTGAATTAAAACAAAGGATCCAAAGGCCCATGGCAGATGGCCCGGCGGGGCCCCAGCAGTGCGAGCTTGAGCTTGGCCAAGCCCGCAGCACCTTCCCCAGTGGGTGGAGAGCTGGCAGCGGGGAAGCGGGAGGTTTGGAACCAACCTGGTGATTCCCTCCCGTTTTGTCACACAGCCTTTTAGCCTCTTTGTTATGCAGTTGCATGAAAGATTGTACATATGGGATCTCGTCCCATTTACCTGAACTTTGAAACAAATTATTCCAGTTGTAAGATCACATAATAATTTAAGTTTCCATTCAATGGCCACTTCTCACACTCTAGCACGAACATTGGATTACAATAACACCATTCTCTTTTAGACATAGACTTATAGCTGTAAGTTGGCCATTCAGCCAAGATTCTCCCCAAGGAGCTTTCAGATGGAATAGAAACGGAGCCTCCCGTGTTGACAAACAACGAGCACAACATGGCAAGTAGACAATACCGGGAATTTCCAGCGTAGACAATCTCAAATGCCAAGGCCTTACCAAATGAATGGGAACCGCACAGACGAGAACCAAATTCTCAAATGAGAACCAACATCTCCTAATCCAAAAGGGAATGCATTCTCCAGGTTTTCTGGTTCCACTCAACTGTGACTTCCACACCCAAATGGCGCCTCCAAACAAAATGCCCTGCCACAGGGCTGGAAGGTTTGAAAACCTCCCCCAAATGGGTAGAATCAAGGGTCTTGGTGTGCACACTGGGGAACTTACCAACTTAAATAGCCGAGGCATAATGAGTGACACTTCCCAAATCCATTTCCTTCTCCTGAACAAGTTCAGGTTGGTCGGAGATGCGTCTCATTCAGGTAGAAAGAGACGGGAGTTCTCCAGAGCCCAACAGGCTTTGGCAGCTGCTGGGGCGGTCCCTTACTCTCTCATCCCGACAAGATGCCCTCCTACTGGCGAAGACCCACAGCTTGACCTGGGGCTGCTCCCTGCTTCTTCCAGCTGTGGCAGCAGTTGCGTGGTGCTGTTCCACTGCAGCGCTGATAGGCCCACTCAGGCATGCCAAATTCTGTTACCGAAAATTCAGTACTTGTCCCTGTGACCGAAAGATGAATGAGGACAAGCGGTTTTAGGAGAGGAAAAGAGAATTTATTAATTTGCCAGCAAATGAGGACAATGTTTTTTTTTTTTTAAGACGAGCGTCTGCCATCCTCCTCATTTACGGAGGATGAATTGGGGGGATTAACAATTATAGACAGTGAGATTGGTGAGGTGGCTACCACAGTAGTCCAGGTAAGGAACGCAGAAGGCTTGACTCAAACAGTAGCTGTGGGAAAGAGGAGAAGAGATGGGAGGAGAGGAGAGAGTGAGCGAGAGAGATCTGAGACAGAGATTTGAGTCATCAGCAATATGGCAGCTGAAGCCCTGACCGAGGAGAACATTAATCACAGAGATCCTACAGAGTAAGAATATCAACAGAGCAAGCCCAGGAAACTATGAACACGAGTGAAGGTGAAGGAAGCAGAGCTTGAGAGAGACAGTCTGCCCACTGCACAACTGCACAACTGCATGGCTCAAGGGAAGCCAGAGGTGCAGAGGGTCCAGCAGTGAGGCAAGCCCTTTCCAAAGGGAGAGGGTGGCTAACTCTCCATCCTCTTTTTAACAGTAAAATGTTAAAATATTTTTAACAGTAAAATGCCGTGCCTTTTCACTTTAAAAATCCTTTGATATCTCCACACCTATAGAACAATTTCTAAGTTTCTTAGCTAGAAGATGGCATCTTTCATCTGGCCTGTCTTACTTTGTTAACCTTATCTCATGCCACTCCCTGCCATGCCCCTATGCCTGCCCCATTGGGAATTCTCTGAAAATGTAACAGAAGTAAGGGCCTGAAAAAGGGCAAAATGTGTTATGAGTTGTCTCCTTAAAACCCCTCACCCTTTTTGAGGAATTAAAACCTGCACTCCTGCCTGAGGCCAGTAATCAGAAGGACAGAGGGATGTTCTTTGTTTTAAACCACAGGAGATGGCTCAACAGAATTGTCCAGGAAAAGGTCATGGAATCATCTTCACTGGAGATGAGGTCAACCAGGACAAGCAACCATAGTTTTTTTTTTTCTTTGTCTTTTTTTTTTTTCCTGCGTATTATGGGGGTACAAATGATTAGGTTACATTGCCCTTGCCTCCCCCCACCCCCAAGCAACCATAGTTAAACAGCAATAGCCCAAAGCTGAAAACACCCTTTGAAAGCTCTGTATTTCTGCTTAAAAGAAGGACAATGGCTCTTTAAGATTAAAGTCTGCCATCCTCCTCATTTGCCGGCAAATTAATAAATTTCTTTCCTTTTCCTCAAACCACTTATCCTTTTCTTTGTTCTCCCTTGTTCTGCCTTGGAACAAGTACCGAACTTTCAATAACAAAAATACCATGTTGCTTCTCAGAAGCACAGGCTATATAATTTGCAAGGCCCAGTGCAAAGCCTCTTATTAGGAAATCTTTAAGATGTTCAAGGGTGACAGCAGCCCAGTAAGGAGCACAGGACCCTCTGAGTGTGGGGCTCTGTGTGACTGCACAGGTTGCATGCCCATGAAGCCACTTTGCTTCTTCCTCGTGTTTGTGTTTTTTAGTAAACTACTTGCTCTGCTTGAAATGACCTTTCCTATGTTGCCTACCTGGCAAACTTCTAGTTATAATTCTAGATTCCTGTAAGTAGTTCTAAACCTTTTGAGGTAGAAGGAGCTCAGGGAATTTTAACCCAAAATATGACTCCTTGGTATAAAAAGTATTTTGAATTAAAGGCCCTAGAGACCAAAAGACATTGGAAGGGGCTTTCCCTGTATCTGCGTACAACCAGACAGACCCATCAAAAGAACAATTGCCTTTTCTTCCCCTCCCAGTTTTCCCAATATATTGCAGGAAAGAAGATCAATAATGCAACCATACCTGGCCTAACTAATTTTAAATATAATACCTGTCTCTCAGGTTAATTAATTTCCAAAGAGAATCATTTACAAGTCAATCTCTTTCCCCCCATCCATTCATTCTTCCAAGTATCTATTCATCCTCCCTAGTAACCATTTATTGCCCCTAAACAGAATTACCTGTATTCCTCATCTTCCTCTCCCCTCTAAAATGAGAGTATATGAACTTCTGGACCCCACTGGGTATTGGGTAATCACTCTGTAATTCTCCTTGTGGGCATGGTAAATAAATCTCTTTCTCGTATTAATCTGCCTTAATGTGAGCTCATCTTTCAGCAAACTTTCCAGGGTCAAGAGGAAGCTTCCCCTCACCCCCACAAGGTGATCACTAATCACTTTAGGAATATGTTGAGGCCAGGCTTCAAGCTTCTCACCTATAATTCCAGCACTTTGGGAGACTGAGGTGGAAGGATCACTTGAGGCCAGCAGTTTGAGACCAGCCTGGGAACATAGTGAGACCCTGTCTCTTTCATTTTTTCAAATTGAAAAAAAAAAAAAAAAAAGAAAGAAATATGTTGAAAACTATGGGCCCTCTGAAATTCCATATGCATACAACATAAAGTTTGGAATACAATTGCAGAGGCCTCATACACTCTCTGAAGCCCATAACCTGAACCCATGGAGGCTCGTGGACTCACATTAAAAATCTTATTTGAGATTCGGTTCAAATGTCACCCTCTCTACTGAGCTTTTCTGGCCCCTGCTGGACAGGAAAAAGCACTCCTTCCTGTGGAGGGCCTCATCTATCCCTCTGTTGTTATAATAACCATTATAAATGTTGTATGATAGTTAAAATTTCTTGAGGATCTGCCATGTATTAGACAGTTTCAGAATTTACTATAGTTTTGCCCATTAGGTATTTTATTACCACCTTTACAGGTGAGGACCTGAGGTTAGAGTTTAAAGACCAGAGCATAAGAAAAGGGGGTGATACCACTCAGTCTGCACCCCTCACAGCCATGGCGCCCTTGAGTCGCCTATCCTTCTGCCACAGTGATTGACCTTACATTCTGAGCCCTGGGAAGGCACAAAGATTGTGCTCTGTTCATTTGTTTATTGCCCAAGCCTTTCCAGCAGATAGTTTCTACTAAATAAATGATTGTTGGGTGAATGAATACTTGATTCTAACCCTAGCTTCTTTTTATAGTCCAAGCTCAGTCGATCATATCCGCCTATGAGATGATTAGAGAAATCTAGGATATTATCTCCATGAAAAATGCTACATCCCTACCTCCGGGCTCTGGGATTCTCTTAGATTTGAGCTGGCACAGAGTGACTGCCCATGGAGAGCTCTAAGTCAAGCTACACTAACTCAACTATGGTATTCTCTTCCCTCAAGAGTATTCCTCTTGTCCACAGGCCTGACAGCTTTTCCATCTGTGCTTCAGGCATTTCTGATGAGATGTTTGTGGTTTTATAACAAGGTGTTTTCTTTTTTTATTTTATTTCTGTTTATTTCCTTTTTTTCCCCTGGGAAGTCTCTTCTGATGTTTTTGGTTTTTTTTGAGATGGAGTCTTGCTATGTCGCACAGGCTGGTCTCCAACTTTTGGCTTCAAAGTGATCCTCCCAAAGCACTGGGATTACAGGCATGAGCCAAGTTCTTAAAAACAAGCAAACACAAACTCCAATCACTTTGGGTGAATATTTACCCTATAAACATTACTGTACTTTCGGGTTTGGGTTGCTAAATGCCTTGATATTTAGTTTAAATGACTTAATATTTGGATTCTTGGTGATTTTTTTTTCCATTTTTGTCTGAATTTCTGGTGCTATGTAAACCACCCTATGGATGGAATTAGAAATGGTTACATTTTTCAGCTTTGGAAATAGTCATTGAACAGCTGATTAGAATATCTTACCTGTAATCCATGTAGCTGACTCTGGAATATCCATCCATGGTTCTGAGATTCAGGAAGAGAATGGACATGCAGCTCTCAAATGTTTGTAGAGCCAGTAATTTCATCCTTCTTTTCCAGACTTGGAATCCCAACCCCCGTTTGAGTTTTCTTAGCTGGCACAACTGAACAAGGTTTCTCCTGGGAGTTGCCAGAAGACTCAGGCACAGCCAGGGCCCCAGGCATGACTCTGGCCTTGGGGATTCTGTGGTTCAGGACTACTGGTCTTCAGCCAGTGCAGGAGCTGCTCTGCTTGCTGTTTCAGTCTTTTCTAGGACACACTTGCAGAGTTGGGGAGGACTGAGCTACAGGTAGTAGAAGGGCTGGTGCTCAGTGTGAGGTCCTGCTTCTTCTCTTTTGGAAGCTACATCCACTGTAGTTAGCAATGATCAGCACAAGACCAAGACCAATCTATTCTTGCCTTTTCCTGATAGGGAGCTGCTATGAAAAAAATAGATTGTGGATGGGTGCATTTTGGGAACTTTTTGTTATTGTTGTTAACAATACTAAGAGACTTTTCTAAGGTTTTACATAGAGGGGCACAACAGTGATGATAAAAATTCCAGTTTATTTAGGGGTTTACCATGTTCCACATACTGTACTAAAACTTTTTTCTTTTTTTTTTTTTCGAGACAGGATCTTGCTCTGTTGCCCAGGCTGGAGTGCAGTGGTGTCATCACAGCTCACTGCACCCACTTCAGCCTCCCAAAGTACTAGGACTATAGGTGAGCCACTGTGCCTGGCCTGTGGTAACATATTTTCTTATTCTCATAACAATCCTGTGAGATAGGTTTTCGATTCTCTTAGCTATATTTTACTTAGGAGGAGACCAAAGCACTAGGTTAAGTAATTTATTCACAGTCCCACGATTGGCAAGGGGAGAGCTGAGATTGGAGTTTGGCTCTATCTGGTCTCAAAGCCTGGCCTCCTCATGACTGGGATCTACTGTTTTGTTTTGTTTTTGTTCTTCCTTTCTTTTTTTTTTGAGACAGAGTCTTGCTCTGTTGCCCAAGCTGGAGTGCAGTGGCATCATCATAGCTCACTGCAACCTCAAACTCCTGGGCTCAAGTGATTCTCCTGCGTCAGCCTCCTGAGTAGCTGGGACTACAGGCATGCGCCACCACTCCCAGCTAATTTTTTGATTTTGTGTAGAGACGGGGTCTTGCTCTTGTTTAGGCTGGTCCCGAACTCCTGGCTTCAAGAGAGTCTACCACCTTGGCCTCCCAGAGAACTGGGATTACAGGCGTGAGCCACCGTGCCTGGCCTATTGTCTCTTAATTGTAGAAACCCACCTCCTTCACATTTCAGGACCCTCCAGATTGATGCTCCTACTGCCATTTTCCTCTTCCCCACTTGATCCATTCTACATGCCAAGGCCAGATTAGATTTTCCTAAAATATTGCTTTAATCCTTTCATTATTAATGCCTAGGCAAAGCACCCTGTTGACTACAGGAGCAGGATAGCATTCAAACTATTGTCTTCTGATCCTCAGCTGTCCTCATCTTGCTAAATAACTCTTCTACAACTTCTGCACCCTGCAGTTGAGGAACGTAAGAAATCCAGAGCTAAAATTGGGACAGAGGGATGTAAACTTTGAATGAATCTGTATAAAACCTTATGAATGTTTTCTACCTTCATTAAAATAAAGCATTAAAGGAAACATTTTAAATAAAGAGAATATCAATGACATTTTTCACATCTTAAATTACTAATGGTGACTAACGTAGAATTAGATTCTCTTTGCTGTCTGTTGCTTGCTAAAAACTTTAGTATGTCTTTCCAAGGAAATTTTAATATGTGGCTCATTAAAAAAAAGAAAAAAATTTTATTTTTTCCAGATATGTATACTAAATTTTTTCTTGTCTGATTCTCTATTCAATTGTTTAATGTTGTTTTGATTGTAAGATGTATTAGGAGAGCCTCACATTTTGAACAAGCTTGCTTTAAATATTCTTCCTCTTGAACAAAAGGTTTGAGGAAGTAAGTCAATGCCTTTTTCATTTGCTTTGTTATGGTTCAACCAGTTTTCTCTGATTGTTACTAAACTCTCTTCCCGATAACCTAGTGATCATCCTCTGTGTTTACCAAAAATGATTTTAACAAAGCTACAGAAAAATTACGTTGAGAACAAATGCTGTGCCATATTTCATGGTTTCAGGGTTTTTTCTTTGGGGGAAAAGGTTACGTTTTAATTTTTTTTTTTTTTTGCCTGAGTTGAAAGTGGGGAGACCATGACATGTTTTACCTGACAAGGGGGACTGTCCCCTGCCTGTCCACTTCATCTCTACCACGTACCCTTGCTGAGACAGGTACCTTCCCAGCCAGCACTGACAAGGAAAGTAGCCACAGTTTGGTCCTTGCTGTATACGGGCATTCCTGCATTAGGGAGGAGGCCAAATCTTCAAGTTTCCTTCTGATCCCAAGGTGCTATGATCTGGGCCTTGCTGGCCTCTGTATCAGTAGTGATCTTGGCCATGTCATTCACTTACTTTTAGGCCTTAGTTTCCTCATCTGTAAAATCAGTATGTTTGGTCAGGCTATCTCAGAGGTCTTTCATAGATCTAAAAGCATGTGGCCTTAGAAAGACACTGAATGAGAGTACAGCAAAATACTAACAATAGTTACATCTGGGTGTGGGTGGTTTTACTTCTTCCATTAGGTATTCTTCCTGTAGGTACTTTCCAGATTGCCTGTAATTTATACAGTGGAAAAGCAAAACCACAGTAAACTCTATTCAAATAGGAATGATATGGAAGGTTGAGGCACTCTACCGGAGACACAGCTGTGCTCAGAGTCACTCAACCTTGGCTTTGTCCCCTCCCAGCAACTGGGGAGTGCTGTGGGTTTTGTATGGTCCACAGAATAAAGTGCACACAGGGTCCTGCTATTCGTTATTACTCAGAGCAGCTTTTGCTACACTACAAAGCTTGCCACTTGGCTGATGAAAAGTCTCTGTACAGCACACCCTTGAGTCTAGGCTGCTTTTTTTTTTAATTAAAAAAATTTTTTGGTTTGACTGTTTTGGGTTTTTTGTTTGTTTTGTTGCTAGTCAAGAAGTCTGAGCTTCTTTACCTTACTAACTAGCTGTGTAACCTGGGGCAAGTCAACCTCTGGGCCTCATTTGTTTAAAAAAGGAGAGAGAGTGTGTGTGTGTGTGTGTGTGTGTGTGTGTGTGTGTGTGTGTGTGGGCACGTGGTGGTCTGATTATCAGATGATCTAAAATTCAATGGTTGTATGATTCAGTGTCACCTGAGGCCAAGTTGAAAAATAGTCTTAGACACTTAAGCACCACCACCCTTTATCCCCTGGACCACCCTTGGACCCTCCCACCCACGGCTGCCCTGGAAGGTTAAATCCAGGCCCCACGGCCCTAGTGGTTGTACAGACTGAGCACCAGGCTGCTCTCGGCAAGTCCATCCTCTTCCCTACAATGGGGAGGGCAAATCCCGACCCACTACTGAAGCCCACGACCAGCCCCTTTCTGCAACCACAGAGAACCCCACCAATGTTTAATTTCAGTCACAATAACCTGAAGCAGACTGTCAGCATCTCCTGGCAGCACTCCAGCTCTGGGAAAAAGAAAAAAAAAATGGGAGAAGCAATGTACTTGTGTTCAGCTGCAATTTACTCAGCAGAGTGATTAATCAATTAATTATTCCATTCACTGAACTATTCAAAAGCATTTTTGAGTGTTTACCATATGCCTCCTTGTATTGTTGGAGGGCTTGAGCAGCTAGAGCCGGAAGGCTTGTAGCGAAATGAGATCTGGAGCGCTGACAGAGACACGTTTACAAAAGGGCCGGGTGCCAGCCTCGGAACTGGGGAAAGGGCCGGCGTCCTGCCTCTCACCCTCAGACACCCGCAAAGCTGAGGAGCTCTGGGCTGTCTGTCCCCACCCCTTGACTGCTAATCCTCTGGTTTGTCTTTCTCACGTGAATCTTCTACACAGGCAATAGAATGATAATGTGAAAGTGAAAAATCTACCTAAAGCTCTTCCTTGTTTAAAAGTCTTAAGGTTTCCCTTCCCCTTAAGGAAAAGGTTCTTCTCAACAGGTACAGAAGGCCCAGCATGAGGTGGGTCTCAGCCACCTCTTCTGCCTCCTCTCCCTGCTTCTGGCTTCAAACTTCCGTTTCTGGGGACCAAATTGTGAGCCGTTCCCAGGCTCACAACCCCATCCCTGCTCTTCCCCACTTTGCTGGGTCCCTTCCCCCAACTGCCTCCCAAGCATACGCTAAACAAACCACTGCCACCAACAGCCAGAAAGCCTGGCTAAGGCATCTTTATCCTCTAAGATTCCCCTCAGACCCTCAGAAAGCTGCTCTGACCTTATTAACCCATCTCCTGCAAGTCTCTACCCACTTGCCCCCTTGTAATAAGTATCTGTTTAGTTTTGTGTCTTCTTCCACACATTGCAAGCCTGAGAGGGCTGTCCTTACTTATATTTGTAACTCCAGTGACAGGCACAGATAGGTTTGAATTAAAGTGAGCCCTCAATATGTGTTGGTCGGGAAGTAGAGTCACATGTCTGTGTCTATAATGGCTTTTGGTTTGGAGAGGAGAAGGCAAACTGTCTATACCTCTGTATCCAGAAGATAAGCAGAGAACCTGAGATTTTAGAGCAGCAAATGGGTCAGAAAGCCAAACCAGCCTGGTGCCTCCCTTGCATTTCACCTGGCTCTACTGTGTCAGGGTGAGAAGATGCTTCTTGGCCTTTTAAGTGCCTGCAACTCTCTAAAATTGTGATTATTGCATGCCCAGGCCAGATTCTTCTCCTTAAATTCTCTGCAATCAGGGGTAGAAAAATCATTCAATTCTTCCCGTGTTTCTTGTTTCATTTAGGAATAGAGCTGGAAATGTCCTTCCATCAATGCGCACCACACACATTGTTAGGGTCAGGTACAAGAAGGTATTTGGAGCGTTTAGCATAATGTCTGGCCTGTAGTAAGTGCTCAGTAAATGCTGCTCTTATTACTGTTGTTATTAATGAGCCGAGCTGGCAATTTTGTTGTGGCTTTTCTCCAAGATGCCGCTCTGGACTTGGGGATTTCCACTTTTATAGGGAGAGACCCTGGTCATCTCTGGGACGTGAAGTGTGTTCGCCATGGCAGCTATTTGCCTGATTCCAAAGTTCTCTGTTCCTGGGTGGAGCTATTAGAGAAATTATTGTCTGAACCGGCTTTCTGATGTACTGTCCCTGCTAGGAAGAAACTTCTAGAGTTTATGGGACTTGGCTAGATGCTAATGAAGACAGGCAAATCCCATTCTTTTCAGTGATCTCATTTTCACCATCTTAAGTAACAAGGCCTTCTCTCTTCATTTCACCCCATTTTGGATATTCAAATCTATCCTCACTACTTCTTTAAAACGTCAATTTAGCCATTTGGATATATGTTTTGTGTGTTTTCTCTGTTCATGAATGTTATGGACCAATGTAAGGGTGATTAGGCTGCTCTGCTTGGCTTTCCAAATTCTACATGGATGGGTGAGGGGATGAGGGAAGTGGAAGGAATGTAATTCAGGGGATAGATTGCGTTCCTGTGACTTCGTTTCCCACCATTTTATTAGCGGCAAACATGGTTAAAATGTCCATGAAAGAGAACAAAATTGAAGAACGATTCAGTCTGACAGCTTTGTGTGGAAAGGAAGTAGTGGTGGTACTGCCCTTTTATCTTGGGGACAGTGCAAATATTATGGGCAGATTTTATGTTGAAGAGGTCAAGTTAAAAAAAAAAACCCAGCCGAGCTCATTCTTCCCCCTTGCCAATTGGTATTCACTTCTCAACTACTAAAGGCACGGGCAGTCTACACAGTCTCCTAAGTTTGGGATCCAGGCCTCAGCCTGATTCTCCACTCACGCAAGTCTCTTCAACAATCTCCATTTGGACTATGTTGTTAGCAGCCATAGAGAGCTCCTTGAAATTAAACTGAGTTATACTTTTGGCTGCAATAGTCTTACTCTATCAGGGAAGATTGTTCTCTGCAGATGAGCGCTCCTGAGAATTATGCAAGATCAGCTAAGTGTATCTATCCAGTAGACCAAGGTGGGAGCAGAATTTGTGCTCAGGCCTTCACTATGTAGAGGCTGAAGTACCCTGTCCTGGATAATCGTTCCAAGAATACTCCACGCTTGGGGGCAGGGGTGGGGCAGCAGCATGAATCCAGTCTCAAAGATAGCAAATGGACATGGCATTGGTATAGGCCTATACTTATAGGGCTATCAACTTACATTTAGGTTAAAATTCCAAAGCAAGCCTCTCGAATGGTGCCAGGCATTGGAATGGCAACCTAAATTGCATGAAAAAGCAATAAAATATTCCAGTGGTAGGTGTTATATAGAAATAGCTTTATTGAGGTACAATTAATATATAACAAATTACACATACATAAAGGGTACATTTTAATAAGTTTTGACAGATGAATACACTCACGAAACTGTCAACACAATCAAGACAATGAACATATTCATCACTCCCAAAGGTCTCCCCACACCCTTTTGTAACCCATTCCTCCTGCCTCTTCCCACTCTTCATCGACCATCACACTCTCAGTCACGTCCCAAGGACACCATGGATCTGTTCCTGTAGGTCAGTTTGTATTTCATCCACGCTTTTGCCTGGCTTTCAGTGTATGAGTGCACCAGTTTGCCCATCACCTGCTGACGGATATTTGGGTTGTTCCTAAATTTTGGCAATTTTGAAGAGAGTGGCTATGAATATTTATGTACAAGTCTTTGTATGGACACATGTTTTAATTTCTCTTGGGTCAGTGAGTAGGAGTGGAATGCCTGGCATATATACATAGCGTATTTATTTAACTTTAAATAAAAAAAAAATCACTCAACTGATTTCCAAAGTGGTTGTAATATTTTACGTTGCCAAAAGTAGTGCATGAGAATTTCAGTTTTCTATATCCCCATCAATGCTTGATATAGTCTTTTTATTTTTCTTCTTATTTTTCAACACATGATCTTGCTCTGTTGCCCAGACTGGAGTGTAGTGGTGTCATCATACCTCACTGCAGCCTCAAACTCCTGGGCTCAAGCAATCCTCCTGCCTCAGCCTCTCAAGTAGTTGGGACTACAGGCACATGCCACCATGCCCGGTTAATTTTTCCTATTTTTCAGTAGAGACAGGATCTCCCTCTTGTCAGGCTGGTCTTGAACTCCTCAGCTCAAGCAATCCTCCAGGCTCGGCCTCCCAGAGTGCTAGGGTTACAGGCGTGTGCCACCTCGCCCAGCCTCGGTGTACATCCTTTGCACATCTTTTGTCAGATTTATCCCTACCACGTTTCATATGTTTTGGTGCTATTGTAAATATTATTTTTAAAATTTCAAATTCCAATTGTTCATTGTTTAAATGTAGAAATACAATGTTGGGGTTTTTTTTCTTTCTTAGATATGGGGTCTCACTCTGTCTCCCAGGCTGGAGTGCAATGGTGTAATCACAGCTCACTGTAGCCTCAAACTCCTGGGCTCAAATGATCTGCCTGCCTCAGCCTCCCAAGTAGCTGAGACTATGGATGCACGCCACCACACTTGCTTAATTTTTTTAAATTATTTATTTTTTGTAGAGATAGGGTCTTGCCATGTTGCCTAAGCTGGTCTTGAACTCCTGGGCTCAAGTAATCCTCCCACCTCAGCCTCCCAAAGCCCTGGCATTATA
>NW_012153618.1:128489-134397 GCF_000956105.1 Propithecus coquereli | reverse complement strand
GCGTCCGGCCTCGTTCTTTTTAATTATTAATTTTTCGGGCCTAATTGTCCTGTCTGGAACATCCAGTCACTGCTGAGTACAAGTGGTAAGAGTAGACATCCTTGCTTTGTGCCTGGTCTTAGGGGGAAAGCATACAGTCTCTCACCAGCAAGTACGATGTTAGTTCTATGTTTTTCATAGGCATCCTTTTTCAGGTTGAGGAGGTACCCTTTGATTCCTAGTTTGCTGAGAAGTTTTTTTAGGAATGGATGATGGGATTTGTCAAATGTTTTTTCTGCATCTATTGAGATGGTTTTTTTTTCTTGAGTCCGTTAATAGAGTTAATTACATTGATTGATTTGCAAATGTTAAACCAACTTTACACTCATGGGATATATCCCACTTGGTCATGATGTATTATCTTTTTAAAATATTGCTATATTTTATTAGTTAAGAATTTTTGCATCTATGTTCATGAAGAATATTGGTCAACAGTCTTACTTCTTGTAATGTCTTTGTCTGCTTTGGATAACAGAGTAATTCTGGCCTCATAGAATATGTTGAGAAATGTTCCTTCCTTTTTGATTCTCTGGAAGAGTTTGTATAGAATTACCATTATTTATTTCTTCAATGTTTTGTAGAATTCAAGAATGAATTCTTACTAGTGTAGGAAAAAACCACGAAAGACTGAAATGGACCAAAAAGATGACTGGATGTATTCTATCTAGCTCATGCTTCTAGGCTATCTCCGCCTTTCTTTGTCTTTAAGCTGTTTTATAACTCTGTAAATTGTAGAAAACTGATAACAATGCAAATGATTCTTACCCATAGAAATGCAAATTAATTGTGTGTGGTGGAATGCAATTTATTTTTGCCCTGTGGATAGACCTACCTTGCATATATTGTAAAGTCATTTTACATTATTGCCTATTCTTTAAATTATCTTTTGAATCAGTTGTAACATCTTATTGGTTCCCCCATTAGTTAATGAGTTAAATAAAATCTTTGACATGAGTACATTTTATAATTAAAAAGGAATTATAATTTTACCTTTAAAATTATCTTTCAAAACAGGAAGGATGAAAATTCATCACACAGGCTTTGTTTATTCCAAGTGCTGTCAGGTGGGTTAGTGGGTAATGACAAACAAGGTCATTTATTGCAGATAGCAAGATGATGATATTCAGAGAAAAGTTGTTTTAAGATTAAAGAGAAGATTGGAAATTGTTTTCTCATCTTTAAAAAGAGGTATTTGGATAGATAATTTCTAAGATCCTTTCCCATTCCAACCATCCAACTCCAACCCAGTGATTTCATGGTGAATTTATTTCAAGTTCCAGAGTTCAGTTTCATTATTTGTTAAATGGGATAATGACACCTTCTGTATACATCTCGGAAAATCAAATAAGATAATAGATTTGAAATGTTAAAAGTGCCATATAAGTCTAAGGGCTTATTATCTGTGCCTCATGGAAAGCAAAGATAAATGTGATGTTCCTAATTCCCTCATTTTGGCTAGTAGTTTAAATTCTGTAATCTATGTAATCTTCTAGGAAATCTAAATGAGTTGATTTGAATTTAATCTTTTTTCCCATTGAAGAATTATCATTATCTTAAAATTAATTTCATCACAGGTTTTAAATGATCTATTAATAGAATGATATTACAATTTAAAGCTGGAGACTCTGAAATAGATCCCCTGTCTCTGGCCTGCTCTCAAATGCAGAGGCTGCACAGACAGTGAGATAGGGCCATTCTCACTTCTACTTTGTCATTGCCTGGTAAGGTTTACAGACTTCTCAAAAAAGCTGCAAGTCTCACATTTCTCATGGCCACGCTGCCCACGGGCCAGGATGCTCCTCCATGAGCGAGCTTCCCACCCTCCCCAGCCACTTCCTTACTGTACCTCGTTCTCCAGTCACCTCCTGTAGGAGCGTCAGGATATCCAGCTGGAGTGGAGCACAGGATCTACACAGCAGTGTGCAGGGCTGCAGGTCCTGGGAGGGAAAACACACTCGTGGCTGAGACAGGCTCTGCGTGTTGGTACTGCCCAATCATTGTTCTGCTGGACTTCCTGATCCAGCCAGCAATCCTGCCAGAAATGAAAGGCAGAATTTGAAGACTATTCAGAGGATAAGTGGGTGTGGATAGCTGAGTCTACTTAGGTCACTTTTCTCTAGTGGAAAAAGACTGAATTTATGATCTAGTCTATGTTATTAATAGCTGAGGTCATGTATACATTGTCTTAACCTTTGTGAGCCTGTTTCCTTATCCTTAAAATGAAATTAGATAGGGTGATATTTAAGTTTTTTCCAATCTAAAGTTTAGAAAATAAGTTTGACATAGGAGAAAAATAGGAAGTATGTCATATGTTTTCATGTGTCTATCAATCTATCCATCCATTTACTCATTTACTCTGTAAGTATTTTTTGTGGGAAAGGCATTATGTAAGCTACTGGAACAATGTCTAAGATGTAGCCCTGCTTTTAGGATGTTACAGCAATCTTTCTCCTGCCAGGGTGTGTTTGCGGGGAAGAGAGGCCTGGGAAGAACGCCTTGAAGGGTCTTTATACTAGCCAATGCTAGAGGAACTGTTAATCAATTAATTAATTAACTAACAATCAGCAAATGGTATCCAATGGGGAAGTGTGGCTTAGCTTCCAAATGCTAACTTTTGGCCCCTTTATGGAGCCGAGACAGGGCAAATCCTTGCAGGATCCCAGATGAGCTGGCACACAGACATTGCAAGGAGGCTGCGATTCCCATTTGTATCAGCGTGCTTGCCAGTTTTTATCTAGTGAGATTAATTAGAACTTTTAGAAGTGCAAGTTAGAGCCATAAAATATTAACAATCATGTCATTGGTAATCTGTAAGTGTACTGAAATAGCCCAGGGTGATTTTAGGGTATGGTTGCTTTCACTGCTATTTGGAGGTTTAGTTTTCTACTTTCTTTCAAGGCAAGGTTCCTCAGTGTCCTGGTCAGTGGCTTTGGATATTCACCAAACTAGCCTTTGACATTCAACTTCCCTTGCTCTGCGAGTTCATGCGTTCATCTCCCTCATCCCTCTCATGCTTTCCAGAAAATGTAATGTTATCTTGGTGTCTTTGTCATATGCCTCCATTTGGAATCCCAGCTGTGACATCTCCGGGAAAACTGACTGGCTCAAGGTTCCCAGTGGTTCCTCCCATTATTACCATGACCTCTGATGCTCCATTAAGTGACACTCTGATAGCTAAATGGCCTATGACGGTGATGTTAAGAAAGGACAGGTTCACTAGCCTTACATCTTTGCACAGTGTATTTCCCAATTGTTCCTAGCTAGTAACTACTGTTGATCCTTGAACCTAAGCTCTTGAGGGAAAGGTCCGTGTCTACTTTGGACAAGTTGCACACTTCCAGGGACAGTGACAAGTGCAAACAGTGAGTTGATGTTTCTTCCATTCACAATTGCAGTATCATGGATTTACATTCAAAGAAATATATATCAGAATATTTAGATGATCTAGTTAAAATTTCTTATGTTCAGATGAGCTGTCTCAGACCCTGAACTCTTACAATGTCCTGCTGGTGAAAAGCAGAACCCTGAGGTGATTCCCACTACTGTGCTGTCTTCTAAAGGACAGTAAAACCTGGACATAACTAGAACCCAATAGGCTAATGTGAACTATTTCAGCTCTGTCATGGGAGTGGGCATCTGTCATGTTTGTGGCTTCCCATCACTCTCTAGATGCCTTTCTCCAGTTGGATAAATCCCCGTGTTGTGAAATCTGCCTCCCTACCAAGAAGTGTGAACTCAGACTCCTAGCCTTGTTGTCAGGAGATGTTGGCACACTTCCCAGGTCACACCCATCAGACACATCTGTGTTAGGCTTTGACTTGACAGTGACCAGATGAAGGAACAGGTTCTGTGTCGGGATTCCGCTTCTCTGGTGCTGGTGGTAGCAGTGACTCTGGTTTCTGGGGAAAGCAGTGGTGGCAAGAGTGAGTTCCTGACGGCATATGTTGTGTATGCAATTATGCTGGCAGGAAAGTCAAGCTCCCAGCATTCAGGTCTCAGAGGCTGTGATTATGGTGTGGCTTTGTGAGCTGCTTCACAAAGCTCAGCCTCAAAGCCTTTCCTCTCACTCTCTCAATGAGTCTGGGAGTTACCTAAGGTCTCTAGAAAATCCTTTGTAGCTTCTGTCTTTTTCTGCTTAAATTAGCCATGATGGATTCTGTTTTGTTTTTTGTTTTTGGTAATTAAGAACACTGACCCTTACATATTGGTACCAGGAGTCGTGCCCAACAATAGACCTTCAAGAAAATGGGGATCTAAAGTTTGTTATCTGAAATGAGTGGGTCTGAAGACAGTGAGAATGCAGTCAGTGTGAAAGGAGGCTCTGGCAGCTCATGGCTCCAGTGGCAGGACTGTTAATTCAGTGAGGACTTGGTTGTTAACTGGAATGCCATTATCTGTTGAAGGCAAAGCTTTGGGGGAAATGAATAGCTACAGCTATCATGGAACATGATAAAAACAAGAAGGTCAACTCTGTGGGGCTGTTTGGCTCCTTTTAAATACTCTGGAGACAAAAAAAGAGAGATTATAAACTGAAAGTCTTATATTTTGGCTTATGATATTTTCAAAGAACCAGGGAATTTCTGACTATTCTGAATGTGAAGCTCCAAAAATTGCAGTTTAGGCTGCCAGGTCTCTGCAGCTTTGTTTTCTGTCTACATTCATGACCTATAATGGGCTAAGAACTGTTATTACATGAGCATTACATCTCTGATCAGAAAAGAGTAGGATCCTGTGACTTGGAATGGGGCCACTGGAATGGGAGAGATTCGGATGACCTGGAGCTTGCTGAACCTCCCGACCCACTGAGCATCACTTCCAGCAGAAGCTGGCCCTCTCCTCTGCCTGATGGAGCTTAGAGACCCTATAATAGACTCACAAGTCACATGCAAAAGGCAGTTAGTCCTTCTCATGCTAAGTTCTCTCCCACTTATTGCCTCTAAACTGGTAGATTCCAGGTTATCTCTAATTGAGTTGGTTTTTATTACTTGCAACCAGAGTCTAACCAATATAGTTGCCACTTCAGGCTCCTGCTGCAACTTTGGCTCTGCTGTCAAAATAGAACACAACGAAACAAAACCCTGCTACCTCTCCTTTCCCCTGGTCTTCCTATTGAAGATTAGCAAGTGGTGGAGGGTGGGCAAAACAATTGGCTATAACAAGAAATAACCAAAAAATACATAAATGGCTACAAGGCTATTGTCCTTCCCAGGGTCCATTTGGGAAATCATGCCTATTTTCCTTCGCATCTTCAACTATACATGGGCATTCTTTACTTACTACACAAAATTCCTTACCTCTTGTGGCAAGACTTCCTGCACATTCCTCACATGGAGTTCTCATTCCATAAGCAAGTAAATTTGTCCCTGTGCAGTTTCTGGATTTGTTTGTGGAAACTTTAAGGAAGATAACCATGAAAATTTTCACACAAATCTGATGTCCTGGGAGTTGCGATAATGCGAGTGACTGTGAATATTTTTTTCTAGTTCTGAAAGGACCTATGGAGGCTGTGGCTCTCAGCAAGCTTGTGGGACTGGCTCAGAGACCCAGCAGCTCTGCATGAGGTCCCAAGATTAGAATCTGCTTCTGAAGCTGACTTTCAATATATTTTTTGGTTTTTAGTATGCATCCAAATGTCCACATGCTTGCGTCAGTGCTGTTTAAAAGGGGAAAAACCTCGGAAATAACCTAACCGTCTCCAGTAGGGGACAGGCTGCATTTGTTACAGTACATCTAGAGACCATATGGAAATCTAGGTATTAGGCAGATGTCAGAAACTTGGGTAACCGAATTTAAAAAATATTTGTCAAAAGCAAAATGGCTCAAAGACATCATTTTAAATGGCTGTACAATATCTGGTTATATGGATGTA
>NW_012153618.1:124684-128139 GCF_000956105.1 Propithecus coquereli | reverse complement strand
CTTTCCTTGAAATACATTTCTAGAAGGGGCACTTCCAGATCAAAGGATATGGATTCTAAGTATCTCGGTATGGATTTCCAAAGTGCTTTTCATATTTGCACTGATTTACTCTTCTACCACAGAGTATGAAAATTTAATTCCACTCCCAACATTGATTACTATCTTTAACTGGAATGCCAAAAGGGTGTTTCATATTTTTATTTTTTATTTATTTATTTTTGAGACAGAGTCTCACTTTGTTGCCCAGGCTAGAGTGCAGTGGCGTCATCATAGCTCACAGCAACCTCAAACTCCTGGGCTCAAGGGATCCTCCTGCCTCAGCCTCCTGAGAAGCTCGGACTACAGGTGCTCACAACCACACCCAGGTAATTTTTTGTTTCTATTTGTAGTTGCATGGCAAATTTTTCTATTTTTAGTAGAGACGGGGTCTTGCTCTTGCTCAGGCCTGTCTCGAACTCCTGACTTCAAGTGATCCTCCCGTCTCAGCCTCCCAGAGTGCTAGGATTACAGCCACCATGCCCAGCCTCATATTGTTTTAGTTTGCTTTTCTAGATTATGACTTCAGGTGACCACTTTTAATGATTTTTTAAAGTTACTTGTGTAATTTCTGGAAATTATCTGTTTATATACTAAGCCCTTTTTTTCAATTGAGTTTTAGTGTCTTTCCTATTAATTTACACAAACTGTTAACTAGGACAATTTGTGGTACTGCACACTGCCTACCTGCCCATTGGCCTTTGGAAAGCATTTAGTTCAGTCATAAGAAGTGGCCACTGACTTATGCCAAAGATTTCTACTGCTAATCCCCAAGACTTTATATTTTGTCTATGCAAAAAGAGACCTCCTACACAGGTTGTTTGTAAGAAAAATATATTTTCCAAGCTATGTGAATAACTCAAATTACAATTTATTTAAAATGTGATCTGCTTGCATTGCTCATTATTTTAAACCTGAAGGAATCAATAACCCCTAAATTTATTTTTATGCAGTGATGTAACAAATACATTTTATTTAGACCATGAAATTGTAAGTGATTTATTGTCTTTGGAAAATGATAGTCCCAAGGCTGCTATATCTATAATCTTGTCAGATTTGACATCCTCAGGATATTTTGAGGCTGTTTGTTTGAGATAAACCACCAAAAAGTAGGGCAAGTAAGAGCCTGAACTGAGTGAACACCTGTGTACTGAATACACAAATGGTAGGTTACCTGGGAGTCTTAATAGCTGCTCCAAGGCACTGGGATGGCACTTGTGAATTATAAATGGTGGCTCTGACTTCCATGATAAATCTTTATTACTAAGAGTTGATTTTCTTTTCTTGTTTTTTTTTTTCTGAGTCAGAATCTCACTCTGTTTCCCCAGTTAGAGTGCAGTGGTGTGATCATAGCTCACCACAACCTCGACCTCTTGGGCTCAAGCAATCCTCCTGCCTCAGCCTCCTGAGTAGCTGGGACTACAGGTGGGACTACATGCTCAGCCAATTTTTTTCTTTTTTTTTTAGTAGAGATGGGGTCTCGCTTTTGCTCAGGCTGGTCTTGAACTCCTGACCTCAAGCAATCCTCCCGCCTCAGCCTCCCAGAGTGCTAGGATTACAGGAGTGAGCCACCATGCCTGGCCAACAGTTGATTTTCAAAACAGAAAATAAAGTGGTATTATTTAGGAACTAATTCAAAGGACCTAAAACTGATCTTTAAAAAGAGGCCATAGGAGAAACCACAAACTTAGACTTGAGTAATGGTACCTTGTCTACTGGTCAGCTCTCAGGAACTAGTCAGAGTTGGTTGAGGCCAGTTCTCTAGTCTCCCCACATTTACCTGTGTGAGCTTACTTCTGCTAGTCATGCACTCACAGGAGATGCACAGCACTGCCCACCCTGTTCTGACTTTTCCTTTCGCTGCCTTCTTTGGGCAGATGCCTACCATATGCACAGCAACTTGGTTTTCATGCAGTTAGCTTTTTCTTACCTCATTTTTTTTCTCAAGTAAATGCTATATCCTCATTTTACCTGGGAGAAACATCCCTGACTGATGTTTCTCTTTCTGTCACATTCTTCATCAATACCATCAGCCCAACATTAAACATGTCTGCTGTATCACACCTTTTCTCATCTTCTCCACTACTCGTCTTCTCTGTAGAAATTGCCCCCTAACTGTTTCTCCTGTGTCCACTCAAGCCCCTGCAATTGACTCCCTACCCAGCAGCTGCAATGATCCTTTGGAAATGTGAGTCAGAGAATGCCACTGCCCAGGACCAAACCCTCCAGTGACTTCTGATCCCATTTAGGATGAAATTCTAAATCCTTACCATGGCCTCTGTAATCCTCCCTGAGTCCACTCCCACCACTCCCTGTTGCTCCCTAAGTGCCCCCCCACCACTTGAGGTTCTTTGCACCTGCTGCTTCCTCTCCTTTGTTCTTTCCCCACATATTTGCAAGACTCTCCCTCACTGCATGTAGGGCTCTATTCAAATGTCACCCCCTCATCTGACACAGTGACCCCATCATCACCTATTGCCCCTCTCTTACTTTTCCTCCTAGCACTTGTCCCCAGTCGGCATTAGATGACATAACTATTTGCTGGTGTATTATTATCTGTGTGCTGCCTCCATCTTTCTAACTGTTGTGCCACCACTACCAAGAACAATCTAGCCAGATTATGTGCTCAGTAAGTTCGGCATTCATTGAATGAATGAATTTTTGAAGCTATTTTTATCCTTTCTACTTTTAAATCTGAGTGCATAGAGACTGCATCAGGACTGGAGTAACCCAGGTAGTAAGATGGATGATAAGAGAATTTCATTTCAAAGAACAGCCTCCAACTATGAAATGTCATGGCCAGTCTGTGGGAAGAAAGGTTAAGGAAGACAGTAGAGTTCAAGGGAATGGGCAGTGAGAGAATCAAAAGGAGAAAGTTAATTTGGAGAGCTTTAAAATTATGAACTGAGCTTTTAATTCTACATTTAGATAATGCCAGAGAAATGAAGTAGATTTAGAAGATTTAGATCATTTTGTTGATGTTGTTGCTATTATAGTCATCATTTTCAGCAAGATAATTTGTTAAGTACCTAGTTGGTATATGGTGTTCTTCTGGATAGCTCCAAAAAACAAGTTAAACTAATATAGTCAGTAGCATAGCAAAGTCAAATGGAACTACCAAATTGAGGGGGTAAGGGAAAAAGGAAAATTAGATCAAAGCTCCAAAAAGCAGAAGGGGGAAAAAGCAAAACTATAATAAGCAAGAAAATAGAAAACATAAAGATATTAAAATTAGACCACCCATATCAAGGATCATTATAATTTTAAATAGATTAAATTCTATTAAAGTAACAAAGAATCTCAGATTGCATTTAAAAAGTTATAAGCTTTTTATGACATACATCTAAATAGAAAACATGAAGATATTAAAAATTAGACCAGCCATATCAAGGAGCATTAAACATTTAAATAGACTAAAT
>NW_012153618.1:114599-121662 GCF_000956105.1 Propithecus coquereli | reverse complement strand
AGTGAGACTCTGTCTCAAAAAAAAAAAAAAAAAATTAATGCAAAGGTATAATTAAAATTGGCATAGGAATAAAGAATGAAACAAAAAATTCTAGAAACAAGTCAGTTCATAGTAGGTACTCAGCATTTGATAGAGATTAAATTTCAAATTAGTGGAGAAAAGAAGGCAAAGTAAAGATTTAAACATTAAATATAAAACTACAAAAATACCAGAAGGAAATGTGGGAGGATATTTTTGTAATTTTTGTGTGAGGAAGACTCCCCTATGCAAGACACCATCCAGAGGCCATAAAGAAAAGATTTTCAGATTTGGCCATAGAAGAAGATGTAAGCTTCTGTTTGATAGGAGATACCATATGTAAAATTAAGATGTTAAGGTGATTATCTAGGAAAAGCATATAATGATAAAAATAATAACAAGAGCCAACGTTAACATAAATGTTATTATATGCCAGGAATGGTGCTACGCATTTTACATGCATTATCTAATTACTATGGGTAAGTATTATTATTCCATTTTACAGATGGGGAAACTGAGGCTTAGACAGTTCACATATGTACTAAAAGGGTTATGTCTGTACTGAGCACTTGTTGTTTGGGTTGTTCAGTGACCCCTTTCCCTGGCCCCAGCACTTCCTGGACATATGAACCAAGTCAGCTAATAATCTTTTGGCTTTGGAGCTAGAGGAGAATAGACCTTATCTTTGGGCTAAGAAAGCTTGAAGGATGTGATTTGTGGTTTCCTGTGGCACCAATGCTCCTGGCTACATAAAGAAAACTTGCAGAAGGATTGCATCAAGCCAGAGAGAGGCAGAGGTAAAAGGTAAATGGGGAAAAAGGTTTGAAGTTATTGTTTGGGTCCCTGGATCCAGGTGTGCCTGAGTTTAGATCTACTCTTGGACTTCCAGATATGAGTCAATGAGTCCCCTCTTTTCTTAAGCTAATTTGGATGGTCTATTTGACCCTTAGAAACCCAAATTTTGCACTAGACTAAAACAAGACTACACCTACTAATTAATGAGGAAAAACACAAACAAATCAATAAGCATGTGATTAGAAACTCAATGAAGGAACACCAGTGGGGGTTAATTCTGGAACTCCTATCTGGGAATCCAAGCCTCTCAGTGGGGAGGACCTGGTACAGCTCCTCCTGAGGTCTCCCTACTGCTAAGACAGTTAGCATCCAGCAACTGTCTGGGTGTGCAGATAGTTTTTCCTGGGATCACTTCCACCTTATTACATGGGCCTCTTATTTAGTTCTCTGAAATAATCTTACTTAAACAAAGAGTTAGAAAAGATGAGAAATCACTAATGGTATATTGTTTCTGAAATGTTAAAGAACTGAGAAAAGCTTTCTCCCATTGTGTGGCTTCTGTGAGCACCTGTGGTGGGGGGTATGGGGGCGTAGTGTGCCATGGGAGGGGTTTGGGGTCATTAACTGGCTCCTTCTCCAGTCTTCCACTGCCCTCTCACGTGGCTTGCCGCAGAGCTCTAATGAAGGCAATGGCTCCTCGAGGCACGATTTTTCTTCCTTACTGCATGGCTTCTTTGATACAGAATCAATTACAGAGTTTTATTTTATTCCCTCTGTTAAGTCGGATGATGCTTCTTTGGTGTTGGAGAAAAAGTCCCTGGATGAGGGCTTGATTTAGAACAGAGAAATATTAGCATGTCACCACAGGCTATGTGGCACTGCTAGGGACTTGTGTGCACATTTAGTGAGGACCTACTCTGTGCTCAGCATTGTGAGGATTCAGAATGAATAACAAACGTTACTGCAGGGAAGCAGTGGTGGCTGTCTCTGACTCATCTGAGGTTGAAGACAGGGGACAGGGAAGAGAGGATGGCAGAGCTTGTTTTGTAAGTGAAGACATCAAAAGCATATTTTGGACACTTGCTCCTTTGGGACAGGAAGGAAGAAGTTTAAGATGTGTGCAGCTGTACATACATTTGTAGGATACTGGTAACAACCTGAATTTTTTTTTTTTTTTTGAGACAGAGTCTCACTCTGTTGCCCGGGCTAGAGTGCCGTGGTGTCAGCCTAGCTCACAGCAACCTCAAACTCCTGGGCTCAAGCGATCCTCCTGCCTCAGCCTCCCGAGTAGCTGGGACTACAGGCATGCACCACCATGCCCGGCTAATTTTTTCTATATATATTTAGTTGTCCGATTAATTTCTTTCTATTTTTAGTAGAGATGGGGTCTCGCTCTTGCTCAGGCTGGTCTCGAACTCCTGAGCTCAAACAATCCGCCTGCCTCGGCCTCCCAGAGTGCTAGGATTACAGGCGTGAGCCACCGCGCCCGGCCAACAACCTGAATTTAATACAAGCTCCCTTTGTCTCTTTAAATGTAACATGTTGAACTAGAAGCAACAGCAATCTGTTAGCAAGCAGCATCCATAATGCCCAGCTCTACTAAAAGGAACCAGGGCTCCTTGGACAACTGTTATTCCAGGTATGGGGCAGAAGAATTTCAAAGACTAACAGGGCGAGTCAAAGGAGTACATCACTCTTTCCTGTGCCCTTTTAAGACTGAAGCAGTGCTTTAAGAGGTTAACACAGAAGCGTAAAGTAAGTTTCCATAAAACCCAGAGAAGAGATTATAAAAATCCTCTTTGCATCCTGTCTGGAGTCACAGTTTAAAAAAAAAAAAATACAGAACAAATTCTAAAAGGCTACTCCTGATTAAACTTAGGATAACTTTAGTATTAGAAAGTAGGACTCCAGTAGATTGAAACACATTGAACATACAAAAATCCACGAGTTCATGATACCATAATACTCCAAAAATTTTTCAGTTAGTTTAGAGGTGCTTAGGGAATCAATTTATTATTCTGATATCAATAAAGGGAAGAAATCAAGTATTTATTCTGCCTTTCCAAAAGTGAGTGGGGAATTCTTCTCTGTAGATGAATCATAGCTAATATGTGACAAAGGAATGAAAACATTAGTATGTCACCATGTGGTAATCCCTAATGAAATAATCATTCTAGGCAATGATTATCAATGTTTGCCACAATTATTAGATGAAATGTTATAGAAAACTTTATAACAAATGGATCAGGCTGACAACATTTGAACTCACTAATCAATTTTAACGTCACTAAAATTAGAGAGTTAGACATTTTGTGCCTCTTGAATACAAAGCAAAAGAAAGTTCACAACACCATCTATATAGCATTATTGGGAAAAAAACCCTAATTCTCATGAAGCTTCTAAGATTTTTCTAACAGTTTACAGAAAATATGGGGGCCAAAGGAACACATAAAAGAATATCATGAGGATATAATCTGCCACATTTAGAATGTAAAATTCTATAGAACAAATGACCACCACATTGTCATTTAGTCACAACTAAATCCAGTGTGCCCTTGATTAGATACTGATGCAAACACACTGAAAAGATATTTTTGAGGCATTGTAGAAATGTGAACATGCCTGAATACTGGGTGGGATGAAGGAATGATTATTTTGTTGGATGTAGCAATGGTGTTGAGGTTAAATTTTTAAAAATATCTTTAACTATATTATTAATAGAATGACACACCAAAGCACTTATAAGTGAAATGCTATGTCCGGGATTTGCTCTAAAATGCTCTAGTAAAAAGAAAAAAAAGTGGAGATGGTGAGGGAAGAGGTCAAAAAGAATGGCAGAAATGTAGAGAATCTGATGATGGATATATGGGGGCTTACTATACTATTCTTTTGTGAATTTTTGAGAATTTCTATAATAGAACTATTTAATGTTTAATCCTGCTTTGTTTTCTCCCCTATGAGGTGTTTCCTTCTATAAAGTAGGGTTATGCACTTCATGCTTTATCTCAAAGTATCTTTGGAGATAAAGTAAACCAAGTCTCTCAGCAGAGTTTTCCAAAACAAAGATTAGGCACCTATTCAAACTCATACCCCACATAAGGGGGAATTTGCTAGGTCAAGTCTTTGTGGAGCCTGGGACACTGGGGGTTAATAGCCTGTTTCTGCAGCTGAGTATCCCCACAGCTGCCAGCAATTAGACTGGCTGGCAGTCCCCTTAGGAAACTCCTGCTGCCTGATGAGGACTAATTGCTAGCCAGCATCTAAGTCCCCAATCGATAGAAATGGAAATCCATTAGGGAAAGGCTGGGTGGAAGACTGCCTTCTGGTGAGTATGCAGATCGACGGATAGGCAGGCACATTAACTACTCCCCCAGCACTGGGTGAGCGCCCCAGACGCCTTCCTCCCTGCCAGTGTTATGGGAAATTATACTCTCTCAAGATTTCCTTTTGATCCCCAAAGAGAGTATTCTTTTCCCCGATTTTGTTCTATAACTGAAAGAAGCCTGTTTCTGCCCAAAATGGCATTGTGATGATTGTTTCTTAGAATTACAAGCAATGTGTCCTGGGAGTGTGGCAGAGGGAAAGATTAATGCAGACAGGGAAGCTCTGGGAAAGCCCGGTGCAGAGGTGGGACCTTAGCTGAGCTTTTGAGTTGGGGTGGCTATTCTGCATTAAGCAGAGCCTGGGTGCAGAGAGTCATTGGCAGCTACTGAAAAAACTTCCTTCAGATCCTTGTCCGTGAGAAATCTGTGACTGGACACCAGAAAGGATGGCAGTTTTCATGGGAATTATGTCAACCAACTATTAATATATGCTAGCTTCTGAGAATACAAAGTAAGATCTGGTCCTTGCCTTCAAAGAATCCTATGGTCTATGCAAAGTTCAAAGACAAAGAAGAGATTAGAGAGTACTTAAACTACTTATGAAAACAAAGTAAAGGGAAATATTGAGGGTTTCTAATCTTAATACTAACACCAAATTTTCTCATTTAATTGATTTTTTTTTGTTAAAACTACCCCCCCACAAGGAGATTTTAGTTTAACCTATTTTGAAATTCAAGGCTATTATAATGAAGTATGTATTGTATTATTTGAGAAAATACGATTGTGAGATTACTTTCCATAAGTATCACAAGTAGGACACAAGTCATATAAAAAGTCCTTTCTTATCAGGTGGTTCAGGAATGAAAAGTTTATATTAAATTCAAACTGTGAAATTGTTTCTCCAAAAATAACATGCTTATTTTTAAGAGTTTATGAAAATTAGGCAAGAGAATCATATATTATTATTTTGCAACTTACGCAGAGGCAGATTCTTGTCCCTCTTGCACTAAAAATGCAAGAATTCTGAATGGTATTAAAGTAAAACTACTGTAAAGTAAAAAAATGATTACGATGTGTTCTTAACTTGTTATCAACCTCAAATATAATCTAGAGCAACCTCTTTAAGCACTTAAGAGCATTCATTTGCTTTACAATCGGGTTCATTAAAAATGAACCACTTATTAAAGAAGGTCTGGCATAACCAACTCATTTAAGTTGCTGTGTATATATATGAAAGTTACAATTAATCTGCATTTCTATTAAAATGTTTTGATTCATATTTTCCCAAAGTAGTACTGAATTGCTGTTCAATTTAAACTTAAGATGATTTCAAATGCCATAAATTACTACATTATAGAGAAATCCTTAGAATTCCCAGCGGGCTTTCTTTTAGGATAAATTCTGCAGATGGGGGTGGAAGAGACCCTGTTGAAATGATCTGGATTTTGCTGGGCAGTAATGTCTGTAAGGTTACTGGCAATCAAACCACTTTTCGCTTAGAAGATTGCTTGGTGGCAGTGAATTCGTACAATTCTTCTGTGTTGATGAACTGGGGTGAGGTCACACAGGAAGCCAAAAGGGAGAGGTAAATTTCAGAGACTGAGCTCAGTAAGCCATCAAGAGAATATAACTAGTTAATGATTGGCAAATTTACTTTTTAAAAATACTATATTTTCAGTGTTTTCACAAAGCAGCCTGATTATAAAGCAAGGAGACTGGTTTTACAAACCATAAAGAAAAGCAAATCTCATTGTTCTGTGCTCAAAATTCATACTTTGTTGTTTGATCCAAAGGAAGACATGTATTACTTATTGCATTGGCCAGTGAGATGGGAAGAGGGGAAAGAAAGTGATGCGCATAAGATTGCATAATTGATTAGTATTAGGGCTGGTCCTAGAACATGATTATCTCAATTTCTAATCAATGTTAATCCTTCACTATTCTTTTCACCTTGCTATTTTTTTCTCAAGTATTTTGTTTATACTTTCTTTTCTTTCTCAGTTCTATACTTTTGATTTCTTCCCTCTACTTTTTCTTCTCATTTTTTTTAATTATGTAAATCTAGGAGTAGTCGTGCTCATTTCCCAACCCAGAAATCTGAGTGTGAAGAGCTTCCACAAAGGTATCAGGCAGATATTACAGACTTGAAAATTGAAGGACAAATTTACTATTTAGTGACTAGGATCCCATTCTAGTAGCCAGAATACCCACTCAAATTCAGTATATTTGATCACAAATAAGTTAAGCTTATTTGTTATTATAAGCTTATCACAAATAAGCTTAAGTTTCAGGCAGGTAACAAGAAAGAACTCAAAAACTCAGATTCTAAGAGGTCTTGATTTTAAACTTTCATATTCTATTTTTATGTAACTTTAAAAGAAGTACTCACACTTTGGGAGTTCTGGCAATCTAAATTAATATAAAGTGAAGAACTGAAATTATAGGTGATATTTAAATCACTCATTTTTAGAAGGAGTTCTTCACCTCTCTCAAAGCAGGGCTTCCTGACTATTGTTCTGCTTTGATTCCATTGTCCTTATCTGAACTCCTGTCATTCTATCTAAGGAGCGACTCTTCCTTAAAGCTATGGTTCAGTTGCACAGTGAGTAAGATTCTGGATTTCAAAACTTTCAACCCTCTTAGGAGGTGCAGTGGTAGTAATAGACTCAAGAGTTAATGGGAAACAGGATTCAAAGAAGCTGGCTGAAGTAGCAAAGTAGGCAGCTTGGGGGAAAGTCCGGACTGCTCTCAGGTCAATACAAAGAGGATCTTTCTGTCCTGGGAAAGGCAACTTCAAGACTGAAAATCTGAAATCCTGGCAAAACATTCATCTTTCACATTTGAATAAAGTGAAATACCATTTAAAAATTAGGTAATATCTTAACATTCTTTGTTTAATTTTTTTTTTTTTTTTTGGGTGTGCTCTG
>NW_012153618.1:112557-113048 GCF_000956105.1 Propithecus coquereli | reverse complement strand
TCTTATTCATAAAATCTTTTCCCAGACCAATATCCTGAAGCATTTCCCCTGTTCATCCCAGTAGTTTTATAGTTTTGGGTCTTACATTTAGGTCTATGATTCATTTTAATTTTTGTATATGGTGTGAAGAAGGGGTCCAGTCTAATTCTTTTGCACGTGGCTATCCAGTTGTCCTTGCTCTATTTGTAGAAAGACTATTCTTTCTCCATTGAATTATCTTGGCACCCTGTCAAAAATCATTTGACCTTAAAGGTGAGGGTTTACTTCTGGACTCTCAATGATATTCCATTGCTTTTCTGTTTGTTTGTTATTTTTTATTTCAGTATATTATGGGGGTACAAATGTTTACGTTACATATATTGCCCTTACCCTCTCTCGCCCCGAGTCAGAGCTTCAAGCCTGTCCATCCCCGAGATGGTACGCATCACACTCATTATGTATGTATATACCCATAAGAAGTACTCACACTTTGGGAGTTCTGGCAATCTAAA
>NW_012153618.1:93375-110425 GCF_000956105.1 Propithecus coquereli | reverse complement strand
TTTTTTTTTTTTTTTGAGACAGAGTATCACTCTGTCACCCTGGCTGGAATACAGTGGCATCATCATAGCTCACCGCAAGCTTAAGCTCCTGGGCCCAAACTCCCTGCTTGTCTCCCAAGTAGCTAGGACTACAGGTTTGTGCCACCATACCCAGCTAATTTTTCTACTTTTTGTAGAGACAGGGTCTCACTCTTACTCAGGCTGGTCTTGAACTCCTGGCCTCGAGCAATCCTCCTACTTCGGCCTCCCAGAGAGCTAGGATTACAGGTATGAGCTACTGCACCCAGCCAAGATCAACTTTTTGAAGTTCCACACGAATGAGAACATGTGGTGTTGAGCTTTCTGTTCCTGACTTATTTCACTTAACATGATGTCCTCCAGTACCATCCACGTTGCTGCCAATGACAGCATTTCATTCTTTTTTTCTGACTGAATACTATTCCATTATGTATATATACTACATTTTCTTTATCCATCCGTTTATTGTTGGACACCTGGTTGATTCCATATTTTGGTGATTGTGAATAGTGCTGCAGTAAATATGGGGGTACAGATGTCTCTGCAATATACTGATTTCCTTTCCTTTGGATTAATGCCCAGTAGTGGGATTGCTGGGTAATATGGTAGTTCTATTTGTAGTTTTTTGAGAAACCTCAATACCGGTATCCATAGTGGCTGTACTAGTATACATTTCCCCCAACACAGTATAACGGTTCCCTTTTCTCTGCATTGTTGCCACTGTTTATTATTTTTTGTCTTTTTGATAATAGCCATCCTAACTGGGGTAAAATGATACCTTGTTGTGGTTTTGATTTGCATTTCCCTGATGACTAGTGATGTTGAGCATTTTTTCATATATTTGTTGGCCATGTGTATGTCTTGTTTTGAGAAATATTTGTTCAGATCATTTGTGCATTTTTAAATCAGATTGTTTGATTTTTGCTGTTGAGATATTGGAGTTCCTCATATATTCTGGATATTAATCCCCTGTCAGATGAGTAGATTGAAAATATTTCCTTCCATTGTATATAGGTTGTCTTTTAATTCTGTTGATTGTTTCCTTTGCTATGCAGAAGCTTCTTAGTTTGATTCAATCTCATTTGTTTATTTTTGCTTTTGTTGTCTATGCTTTTGAGGTCTTATTCATAAAATCTTTTCCCAGACCAATATCCTGAAGCATTTCCCCTGTTCATCCCAGTAGTTTTATAGTTTTGGGTCTTACATTTAGGTCTTTGATCCAGTTTGAGTTGATTTTTATATAGGGTGAGAGGTGGCAGTCCAGTTTTATTCTTCTGCATATGGATATCCAATTTTCCTAGCATCACTTATTGAAGACACTGTCCTTTCTTCAATGTGTGATCTTTGTCAAAATTCAGTTAGATGTAGATATGTGGATTAATTTCTGGGTTCTCTATTCTGTTCCATTGGTCTGTATGTCTGTTTTTATGCCAGTACCATGCTGTTTTGGTTACTACCACTTTGTAGTATATTTTGAGGTCTGGTAGTGTGATGTCTCTAGCTTTGTTCTTTTTGCTCAGGATTGCTTTGGCTATTTGGGGTCTTTTGTGGTTTCCTACAAACTTTAGGATTTTCTTTTCCATTTTATGAAGGATGTCATTGGTATTTTGATAGGGATTGCATTGAATCTGTAGATTGCTTTGGGTAGTATTATCATTTTAACAATATTAATTCTTTCGATCCTTAAGCATGGGATGTCTTTCCATTTGTTTATATCCTCTTCAAGTTCTCTCATCAGTGTTTCATAGTTTTCCCTGCAGAGGTCTTTAGCTTCCTTGCTTAAATTTATCCCTAGGTTTTGGGGGCTTTTTGGGTAGCTATGTAAATGGGGTTGCCTTTTTTATTTCTTTTTCAGCTAGTTTGTTGTTTGTGTATAGAAATGCTACTGCTTTTTGTGTATTAATTTTGTATCCTGCAACTTTACTGAATTTGTTTACCAGTTCTAGGAGTTTTTTGGTAGAGTCTGTAAGCTTTCCTATATATAAGATCATGTCCTCTGCAAACAGGACAATTTGACTTCCTCCTTTCCAATTTGGATGCTGTTTATTTCTTTCTCTTGCCTAATTGCTCTGGCTAGGACTTCCAGTACAATATTAAGTAAGAGTGGTGAGAATGGGCATCCTTGTCTTATTCCAGTTCTTTGAGTGAAAGCTTTCAGCTTTTCTCTGTTCAGTAAGATGCTAGCTGTGGTAATAGTTCTTAGTGGGTTCTTTGTGATTTTCTAAATATAAGTTCATGTCATTTGCAAATAGAGATATTTTAACTTCTTCCTTTCCAATCCGGATGTCTTTTATTTTGTCTTCTGGCTTAATTGTTCTGGCTATTAATAAAATGTCAAGCAGTATTGACATCTTTTTTTGTTCCTGATTAAGGGAAAGTATTCAGTCATAGACCATTAAGTATAATGTTAGTTATGGATTTTCCTAGATGGTCTTTGTCAAGTTGAGGAAGTTCCCTTCAATTCAAGTTTGTTGCATGTTTTTATTATAAAATTGTTAGATTTTGTTAAATTATTTTTCTGTGTCTATTGAGTTTTTATGTTTTATTTTATTTATATGATGTATTACATTAATTGTTATTTTTAAAATGTTAAACCAACTTTCTTTTCCAGGGATAAATATCCTTTTATCATGGTATATAGTCCTTTTTATATTTTGCTGGATTCAGTCTTCTAGGTTTTTTGTTTTTGTTTTGCTATTGTTGTTTTTTGTTTTTTTAGAGATGAGGTCTTGCTCTGTCAGCCAGGCTGGAGTGTGATGGCACAATCATAGCTCATAACTCCTCAATCATAACTCCTGGCTTCAAGTGATCTTTCTGCCTCAGCCTCCCAAAGTGCTGGGATTACTGGTGTGAGCCACCATACCCAGGAATCTTGCTAGTATTTTCTTGAGGATTTTTGTGTCTGTTTTTATAAGAGATATGGTTTGTCTGTAGTTTCCCTTTCTTGTGATGTCTGTTGATTTTGATATCAGGTAATATTGACTTGAATTTGTAGATTAATGTTTTTCATTAAATTGGGGAGGTTTATGGTCATTATTTCTTCAGTTTTTTTCCCTCCTTTCTCTCCTCTCCTTTTGGTACTCTCAGTGCACTTAGTGGTATCCCACATCTATTTTTCTTCAATCCTTTTTCTTTCTGTTCTTCAGATTATAAAATCTCTATTGTTCTTTCTTCAATTTTGCTGATTTTTTTTCTTCTGCCACTTGAAATCTGTTGAGCCCCTCTAATTTACATTTATTTTACATTTACATTTTACATTTCAGCTATTGCATTTTTCAACTCCAGTACTTCTGTTTAGTAGTTGTTTTTTTTTTATGATTTCTATTTCCTTATTGATATTCTAGTTCAATTTTGCCTGCTAAATCCAACATCTGGCTGCTTTCATAGTTTCTGTTGCCTGCTTTTTTTCATGTGTGTAGGTCATACTTTCCTGTGCCTTTGCATAATTGGTAATTTTTTGTTGAAAATTTGACATTTTAGATAATATATTGCAGTAACTCTGTAGATACTGATTCCCTGTCTCCCATCCCTTAGGCCTATTATTTGCTTATTTCTTTAGCAACTTGGCTGTATATCTGTGTGTTCTTTGAATTCTCCTTTGAACTAGTTATAACATCTTATTGGGTCCGAAGTAATGAGTCTAATAAAATCTTTGACATTTGTTTATTTATATGAGTGTCACAAATTTATCCTTTAAAAAATATTGGTAAAAGTTGTAATAAGCTAGATAAAGAAGTCACAGGATTTGTCATTGCCCCAGGCCCAACTGTGCTTAATCCCAGCCTGTAAAGACCCAGAAGTAGAAAGACTTTTTCTACTAGTTGTATGATGTTATCTGCTACCTGTGGCAGGTCCCTATCAAGCCTATTTTAGGCCGAGTCCAAAATCTGTTTCCTAGACTGCTACTGTGTCTTGAAGTGGCAAATGTAGAAGGACATCATTTTACCCACTAATAGCTTCTGGATACTCTGTTCAATACAGCAATATTACCTCAGGCAGTTCCACAGAACCAGTGGAAAACAAAGAGGCCAAGGTGAGAGAGAAGTTTTCTAGGGGAGGTTCCCAACTCTTTTTCAGGTGCACTAGTGCTCTTAAGTTTTTTATTTTTGTCTTTTTTTTTTTTTTTTTGAGACAGAGTCTCACTCTGTTGCCCCATCTGGAGTGCAGTGAATCATCATAGTTCACTACAACCTCAAATTCCTGGGCTCAAATGATCCTCCTGCCTCATCCTCTGGAGTAGCTGGGACTACAGGTTTCTGCCAGCATGCCAGCTAATTTTTCGATTTTATTGTGGAGACAGGTCTCACTATGTTGCTCAGGCTGGTCTTGAACTCGTAGCCTCAAGCAATCCTCCTGCCTCGGCCTTCCAGAGTGCTAGGATTACAGGTGTGAGCCACTGCGCCTGGCCTTATTTTTGTCTTTAATAAAGACAAAAGAAGGATCACAGTGTGCACTATTAGGTTGGTGCAAAAGAAATTGCAGTTTTGGACCGTGAATTTTAAATCACTATATTAATAAATAGGCTCAAACACATCTTTATTAATCAAAGTAGGAACCATTACAATCAACATATTTTTGTCAATGAGAAATAAGTTTGTTTATTCCCGTAGCGTAAAAATCCGTGCTTTGGGATTCCACGAACTCTTGGAAAGCATTTTCTGCATCCTGCTCATTGTGGAAGAGTTTTTCCTGCAAGAAGTTGTTGAGATGCTTGAAGAAGTGGTAGTTGGTTGGTGAGAGGGCAGGTGAATATAGCAGAGGAGGCAAAACTTCGTAGCCCAATTAGTTCAACTTTTGAAGCGTTGGTTGTGCGACTTGCAGTCGTGGAGAAGAATTGGGCCCTTTCTGTTGACCAATGCCAGCTGCAGGTGTTGCGGTTTTCCGTGCACCTCATTGATTTGCTGAGCATACTTCTCAGATGTAATGGTTTCGCCGGGATTCAGCTGTCAGGCCAGCAGCAGACCACCAAATAGTGACCATTACCTTTTTCTGGTGCAAGTTTGGCTTTGGGAAGTGCTTTGGCGCTTCTTCGCGGTCCTGCCACTGAGCTGGTTGTCCCAGTTGTTGTATAAAGTCCACTTTATTCATCGCACGTCACAATCAGATCCAGAAATGGTTCGTTGTTGTTGTTGCGTACAATAAGAGAAGATGACTCTTCAAAATGATGATATTTTTGATTTTCGGTCAGCTGATGAGGCACCCACTTATCGAGCTTTTTCCCTTTCCAATTTGCTTCAAATGCCGAACCACCATAGAATGGTTGATGTTGAGTTCTCTGGCAACTTCTCCTGTGGGTGTAAGAGGATCAGCTTCAATGATTGCTCTCAATTGGTCTTTGTCAACTCCTGATGGTGGGCCACTGCGCTCCTCATCTTCAAGGCTCTTGTCTCCTTTGCAAAACTTCTTGACCCACCACTGCACTGGACCTTCGTGAGCAGTTCCTGGGCCAAATGCGTTGTTGATGTTGTGAGTTGTCTCCGCTGCTTTGCGACACATTTTGAACTCAAATAAGAAAATCGCTCAAATTTGCTTTTTGTCTAACATCATTTCCATAGTCTAAAATAAATATAAAATAAACCGCAAGTCATAAGTCATTAGCAAAAAAACATAAAGCGGAAAATGCGCATTAAAATGATGTATAACATAACCACAGTTATTCAAGAACGTATTCCAGTATCAAATGGCAAATTTCAACAATGCTAAAACTGCAATTACTTTTGCACCAACCTAATACAGAGCCATCTAGGTCTTAAGTAACCAGAATTGCTCATAAGGAGGCATAAAATTAAAAAGATAGTTTTTGATAGAAAGTATTTACTTAACTGAAGTCTATTTAATGTTGTTCTTTATTTTTGTTTTCTTCACTATTTCACATTTAAAACATTATTTTAAATTTACATTTGCAGCCAGAACATTAAAGGACATCAAGGATGTTTCTCCCATTTGTATGCTTTTATAGTAGGGTTGGGAGTTTTTATTTTTTTATTATTTTATTTATTTATTAATTATGGGACAGAGTCTCACTCTGTTGCCTCGGCTAGAGTGCCATGGCATCAGCCTAGCTCACAGCAACCTCAAACTCCTGGGCTCAAGCGATCCTCCTGCCTCAGCCTCCCGGGTAGCTGGGACTACAGGCATGTGCCACCGTGCCTGGCTAATTTTTTCTATTTTTAGTTGTTTGGCTAATTTCTTTCTATTTATAGTAGAGACGGGGTCTCACTCTTGCTCAGGCTGGTCTCAAACTCCTGAGCTCAAGCAATCTTCCCGCCTCGGCCTCCCAGAGTGCTAGGATTACAGGCGTAAGCCACCACGCCCGGCCAGGGTTGGGAGTTTTATTTCATATGAAAGTCAGCAGATAAATAGTGCCATGTTACTAACCTCCCAGGATTCCAATATTCCATATGAATAAAACCATGTCGCAAGATAGAATTTCAGCTAGGTGTTTCATCTCTCTAACTACTAATAAATACCACTCACTATGGGTCATAGGTAAATCCTTGCCTGTGATGTAAAAGTCCCAATATTTGTTGGTTTGAATAATCTCAAATACAGTGAATTCGTATCTGTGGAGCATCTAACACTTCACTTCCTAATCTTGTCCCATTTTTCCATCACAACGAGCTTATTATTGGAAAGGGAGGGGGCTGAATCCTATTTTTGTGTTGGTGAAGTAACAGATACCTGGTAGGGAGAAGGCACAATGGCCCCGTGGGCCAGAATATGAAGAAGAGGAAAAGAAAAAGAGCTTCAGGAACAGGGTAGATTCTAGGACAATACTGAGAGGTCTGAGAATCCCAGATTCTCTAAGGCAGTGATTCTAAGTGCAATGCCAAAACCACTCTCTGCAGCATCACCTGGGAGCATGTTAGAAATGCAGAATCACAGGACTTACCTCAGACATATTGAATCAAAACCTGCATTTTAACAAGATCACCTGGTAATTTGTGTACAAGTTAAATTTGAGAAGTACTGGTAGAAAACACCAAGAGTTTTATCCTTTTCTGTCCTAATGTTCTTGCCTTAATTTATCTTATCTGTTATAACAGAGCAGCCCTAACATATACTTGGACTTAGGAAGTACTTGAAACAGTGTTCATCATCACAGAGGATAAAGTGGTCCCTTATGCTCTCCCTGTGTTAGCTCACAGCTGACCCTAATAACAGTCAAGAAATATTTAATAAACTCCTATGAGTAAAGTACTAAGGATGTTATGAAGGATATATATTTTTTACAAACTCTTAATTTCTGTGACAGAGACAGGCTATCCTTTAAAGAGGAAATAATCCAGATAACACCTTGTTAGATTCTAATACTCTAAAGTATTAGGCCTTTTTTAAACTCTAACATGACTAACTACTATGAGAAATAAGGCATGCTGCTTTAATAAACATTTCATTTAACCAAATGTAAAATACATGTTATTATATGAAATTAGATTTGTTCTTTTTCTGCGCACACCCTGTTCTTCATTAGATGAATCAAATTTAAATACCACATTGAAAATTTAAGAAGAGTTTCAGAAGCTCTCTGCTAAATAAATGCAGCTTCAATTTTAAGCACAATATTGCATAAAGAAAACAACAATAATGGGTGTGGATGCCTGAAAAGATGCTATACAGAGGACTATACTCATTACTTCAAGATTATCCAGAGAAGTAAATTATATTATTTTCTGATAAATTTGATTGTCTTAAAAAAAAGTCAGACTGTAGTTCCTTTTCTACCTAGATAGACTAGGAGTAATCTCCCCTTGTGAACAATAGCTATTCATTATTGAGTGGCTACTCTATAATAAACACTGGGAAATATATAAAAGTATGAGATATAAAACTTATTTTCCATGAATTTACAGTCTAGATTGGGAGAAAAAGTAGATGTGCATAAAAATAATAGTCAAGCTAGTATATGAGTCTCAAATGAGGATACAAACAAGGGCAGAAGTTGACTTGGGGCCAGGCAGATCAGGGAAGCTCCACAGAATATATAGGATTTGATCTGGGTCTTGGAGCTCAACATAGGTTTAACGAATGATAGAATCAGTGGATGCCTTGAGTAAAATATTCTCCCTCAGCCATAGTACTCATGGTGCTTTTCCCAAAAGAAACATTTTCTTGTGACTTTTGCATTTCTGAGATCTGAATCTGAAGTCAAAATCTGTTATGGCTTACTGAAGTATTAGCCATGCTATAAGGAAAGTGATCATTTTTAGATGATAACTTAGCTAATGCTGTAGGGAGCTTTGTCTATTTACCTAGCAAAATGCTAATGTATTAACATTTCGTGATCCTTGGGGAATTTTTTTTCCCCTCCTGCTTTGGCCAAGTACAATTCTAGTTGAAAACAATAACATGAAGCTATTCAGCAACATCTCCCCACACTCCTTTAATTATGTGGTCACTGTGCCCTCAGGGGCCATGCTCTTCGCACAAAGGGCTTAATAAATGTAGTTGGCAGATGGAGTAACTAAAAGAACTATTTGGCAAATCTCTCTAGCCCATCTTCTCTAGGCTACAAATAGAGAAAGTACTCAACAATGAAAGAAGAAAAATAAAAAAGAAGTCTGGGATTTGATTATCAGTTGGCTTAGTAGTAGTAGCAGCAGCAGATTTTTTTGTTTACCAATCAACCTAACCTACTTAGAGGCTAAAGTAAAAAGAAGAGATCTCTAATAGTAGACCAAAGAATAATTTTCAAAAGGTTAAAAACATGATCTCATACAAATATAAAGTGAACATGTAACCAAACATTTTAATCAACTCTTTAGCTAATGAGGGAGTGGTAAAAGACTAGGTTCAAGTGAGAATTTGAGGAGGTAGATATTTATAATAATTTAATAAAAGAAATATTAGGATAAGATTACTAGGTTAGATATAAAACTAATGTCCTATAGGGCCATAAACCACAACCTTTAGGTTATCTTTTCCACTTGACAGAAGTTACTTGCATCTCTAACTGGACAAGAATCTACAAGTAATCTCTGCTCCTAGTTGTTCGATAACCCAGTCAGTAGACAGTCAATCAAAGAAACAAGACTGGCAGTGTACTGAAAGAACATCCAGTAATCTTGTGCCTATTTCCAAATTCTGAATAATTTTTCTGACACTCAGAAGAGGCTCTCAAAAGGTAATGGCAAAGGTACAACATCATATTAGAATAGTATGCAGATCTTTATGACGCAGATGACACTGTACCAACTATAAAAGAACATTATTAGAACAGGTTTCATTATATATGGTTTGAGGAAACACGACTTGATTTATGTAATGACCAGACTCAGAGAAGAACACACAAAATATTCCAGTGACTAGTAATAAGTACAGAGGTCATCTACATGTTAGCCTCAATCTGGAACCCAGTTGAGACCCAAACAGGATATGAATTTAAAGGGTATCTTAAAGTCCAGTTTTAGATTTTATCTTAATGATTTTATTCATCTGGAGAATGGTGGACACAGTTATACAGCAGCAGAGAGATGTCATTATAAAGGAATATACAAAGTAAAAGCATCTACAGCCATTTAGTTATAGCATATAGATGTATAAACCACTGAAGTTATCAGTGTCTTATAGTAGAATCTTATCATCTTTGTATACTTATGTCAGTTATCAAAAATCCTAAATTGTTTTTCAATAAATTCTACTTTTAAAAGAATTCAAATACATAATTCAAAAGTACTTCTATCAAAAATGCTTAAAAATTTAAAAGCATTGGCTTTTCAAGAATTAACAATCAACCCCTTGTACCTGGAGGATATGTTATTGGGCCCTGATTTATACTAATAGAAATGTGGTATTGTTCCTGCTTTCAAAAAGCTTATAATAGGGGTGATATCTTTGTAGCCATATTTAACATAAGAAAGTCTGAATGAAGCGGTAAGTGTCCATGTGGGAACACAGAGGATGATTAAGTCAGGGAAGACTTTATGGAGAAAGAGACATTTTAATTGGGACTTAAAGGATTTAATGTTCGTTTGACTGGAAAATTCTCTTAAAGGAATAACTGTGGATAAATGAAGGGTTGCTATATTTTTTTGCTCAAAATGATTTCAATTATGTACAAAAATATATGTGATACTATATACAAAGATAAGTGATAGAATGAGATTAAAATATTAAGAAAAACAGACCCAAGTTGTAGAAAATTCACAAAAGAAATAGAAATGGCCAATGGACATTCAAAATTGTATTTGATCTTGCTAATAACCAAAGAAATGTAAAGTAAAATGAGATAACATTTTGCACAGAGCAGCATGACAAAGATTTTAAGAGAGGGATAATACTTGTGGTTTGTAAGTGTATAAAGAAACTAATGCTCTCATATACAGTGTAGGAATATAAATTGGTGTAACCTTTTAGAAACACATTTCCAATGCTAAGAATTCATCTTATGAAAATAATCAGTTTTCCAAAGATTATCTATATAAAGGTCATCAAAACAGCAATTTTTAAAAAGAAAAAGCAAAGAAAGAAATATCCAACAAGTGAGGATTGGTTAGATAAATTATGGATCCATGCAACAGTATGTGGCCTTAAAAATGATAATCAAATAAAAATTTGATGGAATGAAAAAATTATTAAGAAAAAAGCATATTACAAAAGTCTGTCAGTCAGTATGATCCTATTTTGATTATAAAATGAAAAAAGATCTTTGTTTTCCTGTTTCTTTTCTAGATTATGCCTTCAGATCTCACCTCCCACATTTAACATTGATGTAATTCTAAACCAATACATTTATTTATTTGTTTTTTGAGACAGCGAATCACTCTATTGCCTGGGTTAGAGTGCTGAGGCATCATCATAACTCACTGCAACCTCAAACTCCTGGGCTCAAGTGATCCTCCTGCCTCAGCCTCCCTTGTGGCTGGGACTACAGGCGTGAGCCACTGCACCTGACCAAAAAAAATAACTGAAACTACAGGCACCACCATACTTGGCTACTTTTTTCTATTTTTAGTAGAGATGGAGTCTCGGTTTTGCTCAGGCTGGTCTCGAACTCCTGAGCTCAAGTGATCCTCCCACTTTGGCCTCCCAAAGTGCTAGGATTACAGGCATGAGCCACTGTGCCCAGCCCAATACATTTATTTTTAATGAAGAATCCTGGAATCAGCCAATGAAATAATTTTTTAAATCATTATAATGCTGAAGAAAATCTGAAAGGATATACGAGGTATGTCTGGAAAATATGCAGCCAGGCAATATGAAAAATGGAGACATTTATTGAAGATACAATACATAGGACAGTGATGCCTCTGCCCCTTTAAAGTAGGCACCTTGGGACCTGACACAGTTCTCCCAGCATCTCTTCCACTGTTCAAAACACTCTGCAAAATCCTTTGTTGGAATTGCCATCAGCTGCCTCATAGTATTTTCCTGAATCTCGTGGATGGTCTGAAATCTCTTCCCTTTCAAAGGTGATTCTTGTTTTGGGAAAAGCCAGAAGTCGCAGGGTGCCTAATCTGGGCTGTAGGGGTGCTGAGTCATCTGGGTGATTTGATGTTTTACCAAAAACTCTGCATGAGACGTGATATATCGGTGGGTATGTTGTCGTGATGGAGCTGCCAATCATCATTTGCCCATAGCTGCAGCCATTTTCATCGCATTGCATCTCTCAACCCACGAAGAACATTGAGGTAGCGTTCCTTATTAATTGTTTGGCCTGGAGGAGCACACTCGTGATGGACAACACCTTCCCAATCAAAAAACACAGTTAACATGGTCTTGATCTTGCTGCGAGTTTGCCGCACCTTCTTCAGGTATGGAGAACCAGGTGACTTCCACTGGGACAATTGGGCCTTGGTTTCCGGATCATAGCCGTAGACCCACAATTTGTCTCCGGTTACGGCTGTCTTGAGGAAATCTGGTTCACTGGTAGCAGTTTGAAGCAAGTCATTAGCAAATACAGCATGATGTTCCTTCTGCTATGGAAGCAGAAGTCGCAGAACGCATTTTGCCGTGACACGTTTCATGCCAAGATCCTACATCAAAATCTCAGACACAGTAGTTTTGGAATCCCCAGATCAGCTTCTAGTTTTCGCACTGTCAGTCGCTGATCTTTCTTGATTGCAGCCTGTACATGTTCAACATTCTCAGGTGTTCTGCTTGTTGCAGGCCTTTTAGAACATGGATAACTTTCAACAGATTCTCAACCACCTTTGAAGCATTCGTGCCACACTTTTATTTGCGCTGCACTCATTGCATCGTCCCCGAAAGCCTTCTGAATCATCTGAATAGTTTCCTCGGAGGGATGTTCAAACTTAACGCAAAATTTGATGCAGATTCATTGCTCTACTCGCTCGGTCATTTTGAACTCGATGGCCACACAGTACACGTGCTCATGCAACAGCATCTAGCGCCCCACTGACTCTACAGTGAAGTCGTCATTGTTCACACATGTGCACTACACTCCACCCTCCTTGGCTGCCAGGTTGCATCGATGTCATGCAAACCGTTCTCATTATATTAACAATGGCTGGATACTTTCCAGACAGACCTTGTATACCTCGTTAATATCATTTTAAATTTTCTTTATTCTGTAAAATGTCTGCAGTCAACATTACTTTAAAATCAGCATATAAAATACACAATTATTTACAAATTGGAAAAAATGGTCTTATTTTATTTATTTATTTTTTATTGAGACAGAGTCTCACTCTGTTGCCCTGGCTAGAGTGAGTGCCGTGGCGTCAGCCTAGCTCACAGCAACCTCAAACTCCTGGGCTCAAGCGATCCTCCTGCCTCAGCCTCCCGAGTAGCTGGGACTACAGGCATGCGCCACCATGCCCGGCTAATTTTTTTCTATATATTTTTAGTTGTCCAATTAATTTCTTTCTATTTTTTTTTAGTAGAGACGGCGTCTCACTCTTGCTCAGGCTAGTCTCGACCTCCTGAGCTCAAACAATCCGCCGGCCTTGGCCTCCCAGAGTGCTAGGATTACAGTGTGAGCCACCATGCCTGGCCAAAAATGGTCTTATTTTATTAATAAATAGAAGTAATACTTCTAGGAATTTTATCTAAGAAATTAACCATAAATATGCATAAAAATGTTCACACCAGTACTGTCTTAGCCCGTGTTCCTCAGAAAATGAACATGAGGCAAGGCTTACATGCTAATAATTTATTAGTGAGTGGAATTCCAGGGAAGTGGGAGGTAAGAAACAAGGGAAGTGAGGAGAGAACACAGCGTGCATCGCTGAGCTTGCCAGAGTATCTTAACACGTTCAGCTGATCTCTTGGTGTCATGGGATGTCTTCAGCGAGTTCCTACGAAGTACTGCATCTAGGAGCAATCCATTCAGGAAGAGGAAGGGAAAATAACTTATATGCTGTTTCTCCTCCTTTCCTAACCTCTCATTAGTCAAAATCAGCCCCAGAGGGCATTCACTTCCCTGAATTTCCAGGTTGTCATCTCGCCACTCCAGGCAGTTATTGAAGAAGCCAGGGCCTCCAGTTCGACCAGTAGGCAGGCATAGCAGGCGGCCTTTCATTGTCAGTTGAGGCTCTTGACGTGCAGAACTGTGGTGGCAACAGCTATGCTCAGGTCTATAGGCACGGGAATGTGGGCCATTGCTAGTGTTGCTCCAGTCTAAAAGGCAAGTGACCGAGGTGTGTGTGGATGGGTGGAGTGCAATAGGCATGGTCATGTGGATTTTGGCTGGCACGTAAACACTGTATGAGACAGTCAACCCTTTGTACCACTCCAATCTAGTCATATCCTCCTATGATATCCAGATCTCATACAACAATAGGATACTCTCACTTCTTCCCTACACGAAGAAATGAAAGAGTAATCTTAATATTATAGTGACAACCACTTACCACTTTCTTGGGGAATACCAAGATACAGTCAGTGATGCTGTAGCTGGCCCTACTTTCATAATTAACTGTATCTGTTATCTCCCTTCCCACCATCCCCTCTACATTGCCCTCACCTTTAGCCAAGCATGGTAGCTGGTCTGGTTTTCTTGCCTGGTGACGTAATCCAGGATGTCATCTGCAAGGTGTCTAGGCCCTTAAATGCTTTGCCCTTGCCAGGCCCTGACTACTTCAATTCCTCATTTACAGTTAATATGGGCATGGAAGCATCATAAGATAGCTTCATTTTGCAAAACAAGGTATATCCCCTCATTTTATACATGGCATGCTTCTCGCCCACATCAAATCTTATTATGGTACACTGCTGCCAGATATAGAATATTTACAGGTACACACACACACACACACACACACACAAAAGGGTCACGGGGAGGGGGAATCAGTTTGAAATACTGGTGTCTGTGAGAATTCCTTTAATCAAGAACCATGAACCCATAGCAGAGTTTCATGCTTTCCCTTCTCTTATATGTTAAGGGTTGGATATCTTATAGAGTGAGCAAGTGAAGAAAAGAACAGTTCTTTTAGTGACCTAACATCTCTGATTACATAGAAGAATGTATCACTTATCAGAGTACTAAGTGGGAAAAGAGGCATCAGTACAAAACACTGAAGTAAGAGGAGGCTTACTTCGTTCAGGAAATAATATGGCCGATAATCGATCTATCGATTCATCTATCATCTAGCCATCTAACGATCTCACCCACCCATTCACCCACCTATTCATCCATTCATCCAATAATTAAAATATTCAAGACGTGTAGGTAACATTTTGGGAAATGCCAATTTCTTACAAAATGTATTTCCTCTGTATCTTCAGATTTCTTTTTTCTTTTTTTTGAGACAGTCTCACTCTTTGCCCCAGTTAGAGTGCAGTGGCATGATCATAGCTCACTATGATCTCAAACTCTTGGGCTCAAGCGATCCTCCTGCCTCAGTCTCTCGAGTAGGTGTGACTACAGGTGTGTGCCACCACACCCAGCTACTTTTTTCTCTTTTTAGTAGAGATGGAGTCTTGCTCTTGCTCAGGCTGGTCTCAAACTCCTAAGCTCAAGTGATCCTCCCACCTTGGCCTCCCACAGTGCTAGGATTACAGGCATGGACAACCCCGCTAGGCCCAGGGTTCTTGATAATGGGAAAGAACTTCATTAGCATGGTCATTCACTTGTGTCTCAGTTGCATATTTCACATGACTGCAAGGAAGAGGGATAAAGTTCCTATGTTTTCTTTTGACAAATCAACTTTACCACTTCAAATGAAAGAAACATAAACTCAAGGTAAGTTATGTTTTATGTTCATGTTATAGTTTCATTAACTTTTAGATTGTTAGATATTAAAATCCATTTATTTTTCAGCTGAGGCAAGTCTCCTTCCCGATGTTACTAATGTACCCTGATGTTACTCTGTACCCATTAAACAACTCCCCATTTCCCTCTCCCCCTAACCCCTACCAACCCCTTTTCTGCCTTCTGTCTCTATGAATTTGACTACTCTAGATATTTTACACAGATAGAATCATCAAGCTTTACTTTTGCTTTTTTTTTTTTTTTGAGACAGAGTCTCGCTCTGTTGCTCCCAGCTAGAGTGCAGTGGTGTCACCATAGCTCACTGCAACCTCAAACTCCAGGGCTCAAGCGATCCTCTCGCTTTCACCTCCCGCCTCGGCCTTCTCCCTCAGCTAGGATTACAGGTGTGAGCCATTGCATCTGGCCTACTTTTGCATTTTAAAAATTATATCGTGGGTATCAAATTGCTAAGATACATAGATTTTAGTGAATATATTTAATAAATGTTTCATTTAAAAATGGTAATACACCAGAAATAACTTTGCCATTATCTAAACTTACAAATAAAAGTTTTGAATGTTAAGTCAAAAGGTATTAGGGGATACACAATTTTCCAAATTTCTTTTAGGGAGTATGTGAGTAGTATGTCAGTGATCTTAATCCTGTCTCTTTGTTTTTTATATAAGAGATCTAATGACTTGGATATAGTCACACAGACCTAGTTGATTGTAGTGTATCAGTAAGAACCTGAGACTCTTGACACCCAAAATTTCCTTCCAATCACAGATTCTATTGTCCATAAATTTTTATATATTTTGATTTTCAATGCACTATTCACATATGGCCTTATTATGTATGAATACTTTTTATAGTCAAGAACCCATAAGTAATAGCCTATAATTTATCCCTGGCACAAATCAGATTTTTATAAAACAGATTTAAATAGACAAATTTGTTTCTGGTAATAGAGTTAGTTTTTTGTTTTAAGTAAGATTACATGTATTACCCTATAAATGATTATTATACTAATATGAACTTGCAAATATAGATGAGACCTTAAAGGTCATCTAGTCAAAAATAACAGAAGAATAAACTAAGGCACAGTGAATTACCCCCAAAGAGCCTTCAGGAAATTCTGAATCATATTTTAAATGTTAAAGACATGAATTATGTGACTATGCATAAATATTTCTTTGTCTTTTAAAAAGGATCCTTTAAGAAACTTCAAAATAAATGAATGGAATCCAATAATTTAAAACTCAAGTGCTGTTATTTCTACAATATCTTGGATTATATGTTCATTTGTTCATTGGAAGAAAAATCACATTTTCATTTCTTATATTTTATTTATATTAGAACGAGCACTTCAATATTAATTCAAATATCTATCCATTAAATGCAAAAATGTTAATGCAATATTAAAAATGAAATTTAAATGAAAGCAAGGGAATATCACATTAAGGTTCCCATGGCAACTCTCACTAGACTTTTCAGCTTCTGAATTGTAACATGGTCATTTATTATAGGCTGATATAAAATACAATTTTGCAAATATTTAAAGATGTATAGGTTAATTCGTGTCAATTTAAGCCTTCAGATGCAATGTAATATAATATACTATGCTAAGAATATTCTAAATATTAACCCATATTCATAATTTAGATATATCTACATAAAACAGACGCAAACTTCCTAAATTTTGAATGATTTGTTAGCACTCACATGAATCATACCATTTTGCAGTTCCCATCACAGCTGAAATCTGAGCCATATGTTACTGAAATAGAAATATAAGTATGGTCAAGAGACTCTCAATTTAGGAATTTGAAATTACAAATGATAAATTTTGTAACAATAAGCAAAATGTAAATTCTTTAG
>NW_012153618.1:89321-92050 GCF_000956105.1 Propithecus coquereli | reverse complement strand
TTTTTCCATTCTTGTGATACTTCACTTAGTAAAATGGGCTCCAGCTCTATCCAGGATAATACTGGAAGCGCTAGATCACCATTGTTTTTTGTGGCTGAGTAGTACTCCAGTACACATTTTATTAATCCACTCATGTATTGACGGGCACTTGGGTTGTTTCCACATCTTTGCAATTGTGAATTGTAGCATTCCAATATTTAAAGCTAGAAAGCTGGTCAATGGGTGTAGGTCTGTGGACCCAGTGGAGCAGCTGATGTGGAAACCTAAGCAAGCGGCTCAGAAACAGGCTGATTTATCCACCAGAGCTCAAAAAATGCTCACAGAACTGGACATGCTTGAAAAGTGCGAGTGCAGGTGGGATGAATATGGAGAATGGATGAGTCTATATGAGGAATGAGAAGAACCCAGGTACCCTAAGAAACCAAAATCTACTTGAAATTTTTAAAGGCTAGTTTCCCTTCCACATACAACCATGAAGCTTTTCCAAAATGTTGAGGATAGAACACACTGTTCATATATGTGTGTACATGCCATGCTTATTATCATGTGATGAGTTATGAGGCATATTAAAAATGAACCTTAATGAACTGATTAGAACATTTCCAAATTTCATTCTGCTACTCCCTTGTTTTTCTTTCTAATTTTAGCACTTGTTTAGTTTTGCTTGTTTTTGAACATTTAAAAATTTTGCTACACGAAAACTTGTAAATGAATATTCATTGCAGCATTAATCATAATAGTTCCAAATTGGAAACAACCCAAATTTCATCAAGTGATGAATTTTTAAAAAATGGTATATTCATACAATGGAATATTATATGACAATAAAAAGGAATAAATTACTGACACATGCTACGACATAGATGAATCTTGAAAACATTACGCTAAGTGAGAGAAGACTCACGAAAGACTACATATTATACGATTCCATTTATTTGAAATGTCCATAATAGGCAATGCATACAGACAGAAAGTAGATTAGGGTTACTAGGGGCTGGGGAGAGAAGGGAATGAGGAGTGACTGCTGATAGGTATGGGTTTATTTATGGGGTGATGACAATGTTCTAAAATTAAATGGCTCCACAACTTGACACTAAAACACCAAACAGTATACTTTATTTTTTCTTTTTCTTTTTTCAACACATTCCAAACCTAACTATACTTTAAATGCGTGAATTTTATGGTATCATGATAAAGGTATCAAAAAAAGGAATTATATTGAAGCTATTTTTCTGTAATATCTTTTTAAAAAATTCAACATCATGTTTGTAAGATTTATCTAACATTTATGCATCTTATAATAGTGCATTCATTTTTAATATTGTTGAGTGCTTCATTGAATATACTGCCATTTGTTTATCCATTGTATTGTGAATGGATGTCTTAGTTAATTCTGACTTTTGCTGCTGTAAACAATGCTAATATAAATATATTTATACATCTTTCCTGATGCATATTAGCAAGAATTTCTCAAGGATATATGCCAGTTTAAAGGGTATATGTATGTTTAACTTCAAAAATAATGCCAAAATAGTTTCCCAAGTGCTTGTACCATTATGGTTTTACATGCCCATCAGCACTGAGTTGGAATTCTCTTTGTTGCACAGCTTCTTCAGTACTTGGTATTGTCAGCCTTTAAGTTTCTGTCATCCAAGTGTATATGAAGTGACATCTTATTGAGATCTTCATTTGCATTTCCAATTACTGATGAGACTGAACCCCATTTCATTTTTTTCTTACCATTCCTGTTTTTTTCCTTTAAAATGTCTCTGAAGATCTTTTGACCATTTTTCTACTTATTTTTTTCTTTTATGTGTGTGCACACATATTTGTGTCCATATATACATTGTATTTTATTTTGAATATTAAACATTTGTTTTTCACATTGGTTGTAAGTATACTTTCAGTTTGTAGCTTATCTTTTCATTTTGTTTATGCTATCTTTGATGAGTAAAAATTCTAAGCATAATGTAGTCAGATTTATTCTTTTTCCATTATGATTACTCATTGGTTCTGTTTTAAGAAGTACTTCTGGAGTGGAAGAGAAAGGGAGACAAAAAAAAAAAAAGAAGTACTTCTCAGCTGGGCATGGTGGCTCATGCCTTTGTAATCCTAGCACACTTTGGGAGGCCAAGGTGGGAGGATTGTTTGAGACCAGGAATTCAAGACCAGCCTGAGCAACATAGCGAGACCCTGTGTCTACAAAAAATAGAAAAATTAGCAGAGTGGTGGTATGCACCTGCAGTTCCCGCTACTCAGGAAGGAGGCTGAGGCAGGAGTTCCAGTTGAGCCCAGGAATTTGAGGTTGCAGTGAGCTATGATGATGACACTGCACTCTAGCCAGGGTGACAGAGTAAGACCCTGGTCTCCAAAAAAAAAAAAAAAAAAAAGCATAATATTAAGGTCCATACATGCGTGGGTTAGTTCTAAAACTCTCTATTTGTTTTCCTTTGTACCAATATCACACTCTCTTACTTTAGCTATATAATGTCTATCAGTTTTGGTATAGTTTTGGTAGTCTGATAAAATGAACTGTAGTCTGACCCTCTTTTTCTATTCTGAAAGAGTTCATGTAAAATTGATACTATTCTTCCTCAAATGTTTGGTAGAACTCATTGGCAAGGCCATGACAGCCTGAGTTTTCTTAGGTCTTGAATTTGATCTAATTTAATAGTTGTAAACTATTCAGGTTTGTAAAATGTCTTCTTGTGCTAGTTTTCAAAAGCTAT
>NW_012153618.1:77256-79006 GCF_000956105.1 Propithecus coquereli | reverse complement strand
CTGTCTCAAAAAAAAAAACAAAAAAAACCCAATGGGTTGGGAAGTCCATTTAGGAGGAGGGTCAGGAGGCTTTTAAAAAAAGAAATATGAATCCAGGAGTCAACTCCTTCAAGTTTAACTGCACAATGATTATTCAACAGTACCTGGTAAGGTCCTTTCCAACAAGGTTCGAGAGTGTTCTTTAGCTGATATCTTTTCCTATAAAAGTCTCCTGGTTGGAGACCATGATACTTAAGATCCTCATATCTTGGAAGCATGCTGTAAAAAGAGTCTTTTATTTATCTGGTTTTTTGGGGAGAGAAATTTAGTTAAGTCTTGACAGTAATGAAGTATATCTCCTTTCAATGAGGTTGGTTCATACAACCCTCCATCCAATCTCGTAAGCCAACCTGTAATTATTTCATATGCAGATAACTGATGTTTTCCAAAAGAAGTTGCTCTTAGGTTAAGCAAAACCAATGGAAGAGCCTTGGGCCAAGTAATCCAGCAGACTGGAGATGGTATGCACAATGAAAATGTTGCAATATGGGCTAGATTTTACAAATTGAGTGGACTGGCTCTTTCATAACATGAGTTCCCTTAATGCTATGTAATTAGGAAGGAATTCCTCAAGAAGCAATTATCTGCTCTAATAAATATTTCCCTACTTCTTGCACTGTGGCTCTTCTGCAAGGAAATCCTTCTACCCAGTAAGGAAACATACAAATCATAACCAACACATATTTATAATCTTGGGCTGGAGATAACTGAATAAAATCCATTTGCCAAACATTGCAAGGACAGTGGGAGAAGGAAAATGCCCTTGAGATCTATGAAGAGGCTTCTCTAGATTATGTTTAAGACATACTAGACACTTTGTATAAACCTTATGAGCTATTACAGGTGTAGGTTTCCAGTAGTATTGTTTTCCCCAAGCAATCATTTTCTCAGGTCCCCAGTGACTGAGCTCACAGACATGCTGCAGCATAGGAAATTAAAATCACATAGGCAAAATAAGTCTGCAATTGGGTCCATACCATAAGATACACGCCAGAGAGAAGCACCTCCACTTGCGTTAGCTGTATCGGCTTTTTTCTCTCTGAAGCTTTTCCTTGAGCTTCTCAGACCTCCTTTCAGATAGAACTTATTTTAAACATGGCCACATTTATAGTTTCATCCGATATTGGTGTTGAAGCAGGCTGTTTGGCAAAATGATTTCCTTTACTCTCCAGAAAGTCAAATTTAAAAGGTCCAGGAATCTTAATAATAGCCTTTGGTGTGTGTGTTGGGGGGGGGTGGGCGTGGTAACTGGATGGCTTCCAGATCAGAGACCTGAGAGCCATGTTTGATAGGTTGTCCAAAGTAGGTTAAATATTTTTATTGCTTCCATTACATTCCAAAGTCATGAGCTACACCGAAGGGCTGTCACTGTAAATATTAGCCATTTGATTTTTGCCAAACTGAAATGCTCTGGGGAGCACAAGTAATCCTGCTAATTGTAATGATTTTACTTTAGGTAAGGGATTGCTCTCCATGATGTACAATGGCATAGTCTGCCCAGTATTTCCCAGACTCATCCTTTAGATATGATCCATCAGTAAACCAGAAAACATCAGCATTTTCCAGTGGTGTCTCCTATAAATCCTGTCTGGGCATCAATAGCTGTTCTGTTAGTAAAACAGTCAAGGAGTATCTCATTGGTTGCTTTAGGAAGTAATGTTGCAGGATTAAGAGTATTACAGGCCGGGAGTGGTGGCTCACGCCTGTAATC
>NW_012153618.1:75308-77206 GCF_000956105.1 Propithecus coquereli | reverse complement strand
ATAACTTTGAGTCAGCGTAGAGCTCTCAGCTCCGTTCACAAGTAGATCAGATGGCCAGTTAGAATCCACATCCAAGGATGAATTTAAAGTTGCAATGTTTTGGGCCAGGATGATTCTGGTGGGTTTTTCATGTAGGTACCTGTTAAAACAGGCTAGAATAACCTTAAAGAGGATCCAAATGCTTAGACCTAGTAGAAGGATCACTAAAGACTCCAGGACAGAACAGAGGGAACCAATGCTATAAAAAGCAGCCAGACAAAAAAGTCTGAGAATTGGAAGTCTAACCAGCCGAAGGGGCCCTTTGAGGGTACTCCTTTCAGGGACTTAGGTAATCTTAAGATTTTTAGAAGCTTCCAATTCAACCTAGCAGGGGCGTTTACCCAAGTACAGATGAGGTATTCAGGACAGTGCAAATACTACCTTGTGCAGTGAAGAGGTAATCCATTGCCATGTGGTTATCTAGGGTGACATGAGCAAGGAAATCTAAAGATTGGTGTTGGGCCCTAATGGCTCAAGCAGTGAACCGAGCAATTCTACTGACAGCATATGGAGGATCTTTTCCCATTCCTTTAATGTCAAGTTTCCCATATTATGTCTAGATGTGGCTCTTTACAATAGCCAATTGTATATTTTTAAAATCCAGTATAAAACTGTCATTTTAACTGGAGTACTTAGTCCATTTATGTTGACCAAATGGTTAAATAGCAGTCACTATAACTTAACAAAACTTAAAGTGAGTTTTATTCTGAGCCAACCTTGGGGACCAACAGCCTGGGAAACACAGACTCAGTGCAAATCAAGAATGTGTCCCTGAGTGGGCTACATGACCCAGTATTTGTACATTCCTGTTATATAGAAATGGGAGAAGGGGAGCTGGGCATGGTGGCAAGTGAGTGCAGTCCCAACTACTCGGGAGACTGAGGCAGGAGGGTGACTTGAGCCTAGGAGTTTGAGGCCAGCCTGGGCAATACAGCAAGACTCAGTAACTAAGGAAAAAAAAAAGGAATAGGAGAAGATAGTGAAGCAAAGGTGATATTCTTACAATTCTGATTGGTGTTCAGTGATACTGTAAATAAGATAAAGCAAATATGTGGTTAATGTACATAGGGTAAAAGGTCAACGAGCAGGCAGGTGTCTTAGGGTCTGGAGAGGGATGACTGATTTTCTCCTACCTTTACACTTCATCTGATAGGGAAGGCTGTAACCAGTACATGTCAGTGAAATACCTGCCAGACTCCAGCCTTGCAGGCCAGGGTTCAGCTTTCGTTCATAGGCCTAGTTTCTATAACCTGTATGTCCAAACTGCAGCTGTCTTGGGCCACTTTTTAAGTTTTTCCTTCAAATTTTCCTTTTTCTGACAATTCTCTGCTTTTGGCTGAAATCCTCCAGAGGAGGGCTTTGACGACGAAATAATACAATTCGAGGGATTTGAAGTGGACAGGACTTGTTTGTCTAGAATTATAAGGTATAGGGGATCAAACCAGAATTCTGAAATGCTCTTGATCTACTTTTTTCCTTATATGAAGTGCCATCATCTGATCTGTCAGTGAGGATGCAAAGGTTCCCATGTCACTGCGATTAGAATTATCTATCTCCTTAGGAGCTGTTTCTTGGAGGTGACAGTCAGTCAGGTGGAGGAATTCCCAATTTGATGTCCTTTTCACAAACTTTGGGACTTTGCAGTTAAAACTTAAAACAGAAAGCCCTCCTCACTTGGTCAGAAATAGAGGAAAAGCCAGGCATGGTGGCTCATGCCTGTAATCCTAGCACTCCGGGAGGCCAAGGCAGGAGGATCGCTTGAGGTCAGGAATTCAGGACCAGCCTGAGCAAGAGCGAGACCACGTCTCTACTAAAAATCAAAAGAAATTAGCCAGACAACTAAAAATATATAGAAAAAA
>NW_012153618.1:56348-64583 GCF_000956105.1 Propithecus coquereli | reverse complement strand
CCTGTCTTAAAAAAAAAAAAAAAAAAGTCCCAAATTTTTTACTTCTGTTAAGCAAAATTGGAGTTTTTCTTTGGATACCTTATAATCTCTTTTTGCTAATTGTTCTAGCAATTATAGGGAATTATTTTTACAATCTTGCAGATTGGCAGAGCATAACAAGAAATCATCTACATATTGTAGTAGAGTAGAACTTTTTTTTCAGAATTTAGTTCAGCCATGTCAGCCCTTAATATTTGGGAAAAATAAGTTGGACCTTTAGTGTAACCTTCAGGCATAACAGTCTGGGTATATTGATGGCCATCCCAGGTAAAGGAAAACAAATACTGTCGGGGTCTGCTCGTATGCTAAAAAAGGCACTGCATAAATCAACTCCAGTGAAATATTCACTGCATACAGGAATAATGAACAAAAGACTGTGGGGGTTTGGAACTACTGGGTGACAGGGAATCACAATATTGTTAATGGCTCTCAAATCTTGTACAAATCTCCATCCTTTCCCATTAGGTTTTCGTACTAGGAGAATGGGAGTATTACAAGGATTGGTGCACGGGATAATCAATCCTTTGTCAATAAAATCTTTGATTACTGGTTTTATTCCTATTAGTGTTCCTGTTTTAATGGATATTGGTTTATATTGGGAAGTAGTTTATTTGGATCTGTCTGTATCTGTATTGGCATGGCCATTAAAATTTGCCCTAGGTTGGTAGATGACTGAGACCATAAATAGGAATTCGGTTTAAAAAGCATCAAGTTCTTTTTGTCTTAACACTTGATTAAATATTAATGATCATCTGGACCAAAATTTCTGATCACTTTCAGTCAGTCCTTTCAATCACTTCCAAAGACATTTCCCCTCGTTTAGAGATAGAAATATGAGTATTATAAAGTTCCAGAAAAATCTCTTCCTGAAGGATGTATTGGTATGGAAAGCACCAAAAGGAAAGAATAATGTCCATCTGAATTTCCTAATTGGAAAGGCAAAAGTTGTGGCTTGTATACAGTCACTAGTTGATTAGATACCCCTACCACTTGAATTGTTTGATTATTCCAAGGAAGAAGGCTCTTTAAAAGGTGGGGTTGAGACCAGAAAGGGTAGTAGCCCCCATGTCAACTAATGCTTTAGTTTGTTCTCCATTTACATATATCTTCACTTCTCCCAGAGTATTACCTAAGAGGAAGGGAAAAGGCTTTTATTTCCTCAGCGCCCCCCATTCCTCTTCTCCTTTTTCTTTTTCATTTTTTTGTTTCTGTGGCCATTTTAGCTTTCCGTAGTCCTTTTTTTTTAAGATGACCTGGTTTCTTGCAATAACAGACACCTTTAGATGTTTCTGAGGTTTCATTTTGAAAGTGAGGCTTCTGTTTAGATCAGGTAACCTGACCAGTAAGTTGTTGAAGCTGTAAATTCATTTTAGTGGCTTCATTATCTTCTTTTGCTGCATAACTCTTGGCAATTTATCAACAAGGTTCGCTAGGTCCAAAGTGTGCACAGAATCCCAATTTATTTGGTACAATTTTTTTTTTTTTTTTTTTTTGAGACAGAGTCTGGCTCTATTGCCCTGGCTAGAGTGCCATGGCGTCAGCCTAGCTCACAGCAACCTCAAACTCCTGGGCTCAAGCGATCCTCCTGCCTCAGCCTCCCGAGTAGCTGGGACTACAGGCATGTGCCACCATGCCTGGCTAATTTTTTCTGTATATATTTTTTTAGTTGTCCAGATAATTTCTTTCTATCTTTGGTGGAGATGGGGTCTCGCTCTTGCTCAGGCTGGTCTTGAACTCCTGACCTTGAGCGATTCACCCACCTTGGCCTCCCAGAGTGCTAGGATTACAGGCGTGAGCCACCGCGCCTGGCCTATTTGGTACAATTTGACCACCTTGGCCAATTGCTCATCTAATCTGTTAAGGAAGGTTGAATTTAATAAAGAATCATTTTGATGATTCCTTAGACTCTCTTCATTCACTCCTGGATTGTTTGAAAACCTTTCCAAATCTTTCAAAATAGTCCAGCACAGTCTCTTTTGGTGTCTGTTTACAGTAATGCAGGACTTTAGATCAATTGGTGGTCTTACGAAATATCTGGGGTGTTACTTGTACTAAATGATTTGCTAATTCCTGAGTCTTCCCTCAGTCCTCAGCTGTTGCTCATTAAAATTGCTTAGCAGATCTTTCCATCAACCTTCAGTATCCATTCCCTTGCTTTTCTTTCAGATACAGACCTGAGTGGCCAGGTACATAAGATCCTACAGTTAGACTCAACTCCTTAGCAAAACCTTACCTAGAATCCTGGGTAAGATCTGGAAATTCTTTAATAAGGGCTCTGAGTTTAGTCCAGGGGGCATAGGCTATTGAAGATTCTCTCCTCGGATTAGATTTCTCCCTAACGGTGCGGCTAAAACATCTATGGGTGGTGAAGGGAGTGAAAGAAGGCCTGGGCAAGGCAGTTTTGAGAGCACGGGATAGGCAGGTTCAAGAGGAGAAATAGGGGAAGGCGTGGTAGGGAGAGAAGGTGAGGCAGTGGAAACCTGGGATAATTTTTCTAGTTGAGAAAATTTCCAAGATCTTGCGGTTCACCTCCATAATTCTTGAGCCAGCTCTTTCCAATTGTGCACATAATAAACCAATTTGGGGATCCTGAATGAGTCCCATTTGGGCCAAGTTAAACTAATTTCATTTTTTGTGGTGTTGGTCCAATGAGTCAAAAATTCACAAGATGAGGCACCATAATTTTTAGTCATAAATACAGCCAGTGTCTCAGGAGGCAGTCTTCCTTCAATAGTTTCAATTTTAGACATCTTATTTCTCATCTTTCCCTCTCCTGCCTCCTTTGCCTACCAAGCTAAGGACATGTTTAAGGTTGAAGGTGTGCCATTTATGAGCCTCCGTCCTTGGCTCTCACCCCCAAGTTGATCAGCCCCAAGGTGCTGTGGAAAGCTCACCTCCCAGATGCTCCAAATGCCAAGCAACCAACACTTTAGGGGAGTGCACTGCAGGAGCATAGTATTTTAAATGTTCTTCTGCTATGAGGAAGCCCTATAAGACCACTGCAAATCAAGAGGGAGCCCCTTAAACACCTCCACAAGATTCTTAGTTGCCTAGGAATGCCCAAGCTTTGGGCTGGAGGGAGCAAGTGTCCTTTATATATGGAGAAATTTTATCTCAATTGCTTTCATATAGTGTGTGAGGGGTTGGTGCAGACAAGAGATTTGAAAAGAGAACATCCAACTGATTAAAGAAACTACCACTCTAACTGTAGCAATGCTTGGTGACCTTACTTCTTTCCTCTCTTCCTAGCAATTCAGAATAATGCAATAACAATCCTAGGAAAAATTTAGCACACCTAGGATTTACTGCTCCTCTAAATGGTCCTAAAAACATCTCAGAATAAAGTAGATCTAGACCTCTACCACAAAGGGGGCAGTCTAGATTGTAGGCACTCACCACGTACACTTTTACCTTCCCGTCCCCGCTCCCCCTTCCTATGCCAGGAGTCAGCTGGAGTACAGTGGGACTGGTGCTAGTACAAAGCACCTAGTCTGAGAGGATGAGGCCTTGGTGTCCGTGGATCCTTGCTGGAATCCTGTCAAACAGGGGATCTGTTGATGGAAAGGTTAAATAACAGACACTGTAACTTGAAGAAATTTATTTATTTTAGAGACAGGGTCTTGCTCTCTCACGCAGGCTGAAGTGCCGTGGCACCATCATAGCTCACTACAACCTCAAACTTCTGGGCTCAAGCAATCTCCCTGCTTCAGCCTCCTGAGTAGCTGGGACTACAGGCACACGCCACCATGCCCGGCTCATTTTTTCTATTTTTTGTAGAGACAGAGTCTCACTCTTGCTCAGGCTGGTCTTGAACTCCTGGCCTCAAGTGATCCTCCTGCCTTGGCCTCCCAAAGTGTTAGGATTATTGGTGTGAGCCACTGCACCTGGCCAAATATACTGTATATCATGTTTTCCCCTCCCAAATTAGATATTTTTATTATTTTATGCTGTCAATATTGATTTAGATTTACTCAAGTGCTTATCATTTACTTTACTCATCATTACTTCTTACATCTCAGACTTTCTGGGATAATTTTCCCCCTTAAAGAATATCTTTTAGAAGTTCCTTTGGGGAAGCAATTTTGGTGGTAAAGTCTGTTTTTGTTGATGCCTTTATTTCACCCTCATTCTTAGATAATCCACATATAATAGTCTGCATCAAAATTTTTTGAATAATTTAATAGTTAAAAACTGAAAACTATATGTTCAAAGCAAGTGATATGGTAAGCAGTATCTTAATTTTGTATAGCATTTATTAAATGTTATGTCTGAGGGATCTTCCACATGCATTTTCCTAGATTCTCACAATGACCTTAAGAAAAAAGGTACTTTATGATCTTAATTTTGTTTTGTTTTATTTTTTTTGGCAGGTAACTAGAATAAATATTCTAAGAGTGGTAATCACTCACTTTCATTATTCTTTTGGTTCTATCCAGCATCCCTGGCACCTGCTGTCTATGTAACTTACAATGCACCATTTTGATCTCTTTCTCTTTAAGGCTGATTCTTTTTACAAGTATTAAAATTTCTACAGTGTTCACAAAGTCCCATTAGTATAACTTTTAGTTTAAAAGAATTTTTTATTAACCAGTATTCTTAATTCCTTCCAACATGTCAGATAACAAATCTTTTTAAGATAACTAAGTCTTTGGTCTGACGCATTAATATATAATTGATAATTTAAGTTAATATGAAAGTTCATTATTTTTTAATCATGTTCCAAAGGAATAAGTTATAAATCTATGAATAACAGTCCATTAAATTAACTTCATTTATACAAAGGAGAAATGGAAAATCCTATCATAGTCAAGGGTAGAATTCCACTAAGAGCTGCTAAGTTTTTCATATACACTTGTCCCACACACACACTTCACCAGACTAGAGTTTGAGAGGGAAGGTAACTAACATTTATATCTTAAGAGCTGAAAGGAGTAGTACTCTAGTTGGAGAGCAAGAGTCTCAATTTTACTAATCACACACAATGATGGGGGGATAAGTATATTCCCCCAACATATGTTTAACATGTATTGCATATAATATTAATAAAAATACACACAAATAAAAATTGAAAAAGGATAACTATAAAATGTTTAAACTTATATTTATGGTAAAACTATTATTTAGTGAGAGCACTTGGGTGTGAAAAGAAATATGATCCAACATAACTTGACTGCCATTAGAATGACATTGTTTTTAATTTCTTAGTGGGGCTGAAGGGCAAATACTGTAGGAGTGTTGTTAGTCTGGTGACTTTTTATTGTCTGTTTACAGTTCAATTCCTCCTCACCCCTCAACAAAAGTAGTCCCTAGACAAAGATTTCTTGCTTATGAGGAGACGATCCCAGGAGGCCCCACGACAGAGAGGGAAGTGAGAGATGGAAGGGAGGAAGGCACTGAACCATGTGCTAACGAACGGATTATTGCTATGAGCAACTGGGACTCTATCCTACTGGGGTACTCTGAAAAATACCTCAGTGTCCTGTCACTGAGGGCTGAGGAAACCAGGGTATTTATATACCAAATCCTGCTGCTCATTGGTTAGGGAGTGCCCTGCCTGCATCACATGCAGCCCAGCAGGCTCTGGCATCCAGAACACATCCTCAGAAGTCCTGGATTTCTGGAAACTGCAGGTGAACCAGAGTAGGCCCAGGGCACAGGGGTGGGGCACAGACAGCATATGCTGTATCTGCTATGCCTGCATTATGAAGAATATTATCTTCAATCTTTGTTTCTTTGCAGGATTCTTTTTAAACCTTACAAAGGACCTTTGTTAGATAAGTGAATTTACAGTTAAATAGTTCTAATTGAATAGGTAACACATAAATGAACAAAAACACAAGACTACTGTAAATCCCTTCCACTTTTCCCACAAAGTAACTCAGATAACACGCGTGACATGACATTCTGACATACGGATTGAAGGAGACTGCTGGAGTCAATCTGAGTATCAAATATTGATATAATTTAATGTTTTCCTGGATTAAAATGCATAAATATTATGGAATTCCTAAAACTTCCTTCCTCTACCACAATCCATTACCCTGTACCCCCATGAAGTACATGCTCCCCATTCTTACTACCACTGCCCAGGTCTCAGTTGGAAATGATTCAGTTCATGTCAAGGTATGTCTGATCATTCTAAATAGGTAAGAAAATAGTAGTAACATACATTCCTAAGATAGTTTCAGCATTTGTCTAGCACTAATGAGGAGGAGAGGAATATTTCAAAACAAACTTCATAGAGTTCTTTGTGAATATCTTATTTCCCTGTGTTTTAAAAATTATACAGAAACCCAACCATAATGCAACTCCATCTTCAAATTCAGTGTAACTCAGATCAAAACGCTCTGGCATTCCATAGTTTTTGGTGTGAAAGACAGACGAGTAGGTATATCCTTGTTTTCATCCCTTGGGATATAGAAGAAACAGCTCTACAGAAACATTTTACAAAATTCCAGGAGTTACATAAGAGATCAGAAATACATTTAAACTGTCCTAAACAAATACTTAACTGAATTCCAAAAATGTGACACAAAGTTATAAAAGTTCATTTTATTTAGGCTGAAATATGTATATATTATTTATTTAGTTTTTAAAAAGCTTAATACAAAGTTTAATTGTTAATATCACTTTGATTCATCGTCAACAGCCTATAAACAGAATAGTCTGAAGTTTTATTGTGCTAGTTTAAGAAATCCATTCTGTATAGAAATACTGTTATGTTAATTCCCCTACAGTTTAAAACTTTACAATCAAATCACTTTAGCTTACAGAAAAATTTTTAAGACTTGCATAATATCTTGCAAAGGACTATTTTATGATGTATATCAATAAAATTCAACCCCACTTTCTCCAATAGTAAAAAAAAGTTTTTTTGAACTGTTACTTTTTAAACGACGTGAAACTAATGAAAATTGGTTGCTGCTTTTAGAATCATCTTGTTTGGAGAAAAATATTCTGTGTTTTACCACTTGCTGCCACGTCTTACAGAGATAGGGTCTGTAGTCTACATCCACATCACACAGGCGTTTATAGGCAGAAGGCCCTTCTGGTGAGTCTGAGGTTTTTTGCATTATAGTTTGTGTTGTTGCAACAAGAACCAAGCGATACTCATTTACAAGTTTCTCTAAGAACTGAGAACATTTCTTCAGAGTAGCCTCCTGTAAGTTAACACTCTCTCCTCCATTGACACGGTCTATCCAGTAAAAAGCTGACAGGCTATCCAAAATCAAAAGGCAGAGACAGGGGTGACTACAAAACAAGGTTTCTAGTGAATACAGTGTAAGAAGTAAGTGGGTACTACTATTGCAATATACCAAAAAAAGTCTTCCAAGGCAGTATTTTATTATTTCTTCAGAGCTTTGGGATAGTCTATGCTCAAGAATTGTAACAAGCCGAAGCATATCAAAATGGTAATCTGTATCAATAAATAAGACTTCTACTTCCAGTCCACCTTCCGATTTTGGAAGTATACATCGTGCTGTTAAATGATAAAGCATTTCTGTTTTTCCTGTTCCTTCTGGACCGTGAAATTCAAGAATATAACCTGTATGAGATTTAAAAATGTCAGTCAAAACGCAGCTCAACAGTAAGGCTACAAACTGAAAAGTCCACAAAAAAGTTTAAAAAAACATTTACTGGAATGTGAAAGAAAATCTAAATCCATTTGTCAAAGTGGATCTGTATAAGCAAACAGAAATTTATTTATTTCCCTATTTGGAAATTAAAAGTGAATCATTGTATTTCACCCCTGAGAAAGGAGCTGGCTATTAATTAACATCAAGAAAAATTTAAAAACAGAGTGATAAGGTTGACAGGAGCCTAGGGGAATCCCCTCGGGATGGCTCCATATGCACTCTCACTTAAACAGGTGATATTAGAGAGTTAAGAATAATTGTCACAGATCCAGGGCCTTTCAAAGATCTACTGGTTACTGTGGTACATACCATTTCTGGTAGTTGATTACACTATATCCATTCTGCCCCTTTTGATAAAGTATAAAATCCTAATTTGAGGGGGAAAGCAATGTGTCTACCTTAAAAACTATTTTTCTTAGTCTCCCTTACAAAGAGAGGTTATCGGGTAACAAATATAGTTGTAGCCAATGAGAGGCAAGGTGATGTCAGGTGGGGATTACTAGGTTTTGCTTTCCTACGTAAGGGTCACTTCTGCCTTGCTGCTCCCTTTTCTGGAGGT
>NW_012153618.1:51140-52239 GCF_000956105.1 Propithecus coquereli | reverse complement strand
GTTTAACAATGAACTAAAACCAGTTTTACTGATTTTATAAACATTTACTGTTTAATCATTAATATTAAAAATCACAATCAAATATGTTATCTAGAGGGGACATAATCCTTTTCACTTTTTTTCTTATATGTTTCTGTGAGCTGTTAAAAAAATAGCACCCTTGTCCAGCCAAAGTATGGAACGTGACAACTTGCAGTAAAAAAAAAATCCCTATGGTTTGGCACTTGAAAATATTAAACTAAATCAGAAAATCTGGATGGTTTGGCCTTCACAGTTACTCTTACAAATATAATGCTGTAAAGAGTTTGGGTAACAGATTGTCAGAAAGAGTTTATGAATCTAAAGATCCTTCAAAATAAGAAAAAGAAAGAAAAAGCCAAAAAATACATCATCTTGGTACCAACGTACTAACTATATAACAAATATGTTGAATTTGCAGATTATAATTATTACTGTATTGAAGAAGTAACAAGTTGGTACATGGTACTGAAAAATTACTATCTACAAAAGCATTAAAAATGTTTACAACAGCATTAGAGATGCCTATAACCCCTAAATCTTTTACTGCTTCAATTTAAGTTTTTCTACCGTAGTTTTCTGATAAACTACTGTCATTGATAAATAATCTTTATAATCTCAGTCTTATATCTCCTACTGTTCCAATGGAGTATTCATCTAACTAGTTTTATAGCTATATAGGATCTACAGTGGTTTTAAGTAAACTTTTTTGTTAATGACTAAACATGATGTTTTTTCAAAGTTTCTATAATATTCTAAAAATCATGCTGCAATTCCCTGTTTTAACATATTAATGTCAGTTTCATAAGGTATACTTAATATCCTTCCCCAAAGAGAATACAAAGACGGCTCAATTTCTGTCTAACATATTTGATCAAAATTTATCTTTCATTACTGATAGTTTTGGCTAACAAATCTGCCAATATAAGAAATTTTAAAGGGACCCCAGGCACATGGCTGTGCCTGCAGTCCTAGCTATTCAAGAGGTTGAAGTGGGAGGATGGCTTGAGCCCAGGAGTTAAAGGCCAGCCTAAGCAACATAGCAAGATCCTGTCTCTATAAAAAAAAATGTTTTAAATAA
>NW_012153618.1:47448-51090 GCF_000956105.1 Propithecus coquereli | reverse complement strand
TAGGCACAGTAAAGCTGGAAGACAGAAGGTGCCCAGGACTTGAATAACAATATGGAACCCCACAATGGCTATGTACACAGCCTGCCTCTTATTATCACCTAGGATGTGAGGTAAATAACCCTCTACCGGGGTAAGCCACTAAGTTGGATTTCTATTACATACAGTTGAAAACAATCCCTAATTAAGGTTTCTCAATGCTATTGAAGTTATGAGTGGAATAGTTCTTGATTTTGTAGTGTCACACATTATAGATGGTAAGAGACCATGGCTCTCAGGCCCTAAATGTCAAAAGCATCCCTCAACTGAGAACACCTTTACATTTTCCCAAACTACCTTCAGTTATTCTTTGCTATTTGAATATCTCTTGAAACTGTGTCCAGATGCACTATAAATTAATTTCCTAGCATTAAAAAAGAAAGTCAACTACTCTGAACTGCCCTCCCCTCAATGGCCTTGCTTGGTTGGAACAACTACTCTGAACTTTAAAGATTCCAAATCTTTTTCTTTATAGGTTCCAGCAACTCTCTTTAATTGAGGACAGCACAAGTTAAATAATACAACACCTGAGAAAATCATCCTGCTTCCAGAGCTTTTCAAAATCTATTCTAAACAGTGATGCTCCAATTCTTGCTGGTTTGTTTTTTAATTTATGGCTGAACCACTTGACTGGAATCACCATATTAAAAATGTAAATTCTTAGACCCCAACCAAATTACAGCCTAAGAATTCAGTTACTTTATTTCCTATTATTACTAACAAACCATTGTCTATCAGAGCATTCACAAATAATGTATAAGAAATCTAGCAAGTTGCCACCATATCAGAAGGTGGTATATAAAACTTCAGCCCATTTCTACAATAATCTTACAACTTGCAATTCTAAATTTACTTAAGAATTTTAAAAAATGATTCCAGCCTCAAGGAGTAAAACTATTTTCATATTAACAACTGTTCATCAATATTTATATTAAAAGTTAACACAGTAACTAAACCTATATTCAACCCAGATGTTCAGTTTACCCTCTCCTATTATATTACTGAGGAACTAAGCTAAAACCCCTTCCCCTCAATTAATTCTTTTACTGCCCTTAGTTATAGAAACAGAATAAACTACATGCACTAGATGAAAAAATGTTAATATAGAACCAGTATTAATGGTAGTAAACGAAAGTTAAAACAATTTAGAAAGATTCTGTAGGACACAATGGACCACGTAGAAGCACAAGATGGGGAAACCAATAAGCAGACTGCACAAGGTCCTCCCTCACCTTTCCCTAGCAAAGTAGCCAGAAGAGACTGATCAGCAGCAACTAACCTGAATAAAGTACTTTATACCTGAAAAAAGGCTTCTTCATACAAATCTTATTTGAGCCTAATAACACTCTGAGGTAGGAAAAGCAAACTCTATCATCCCCCACCGTCACATTTATTATGCTACATAATCATTGACTATTTACTTGACTATATTTCCTGTTAGCTTCTTTGAGGTTGGGACTTGAATATTCTCTCCCCAGAACAAAACACAGTATCTTTTGAATGTACCTCATCAGATTACTTCTTAAGATCCTCTTGAGAGCCATCTTTAGAATGAAAATGTAAGTCTTGATTGGTGAGGGTTAAAAGCCTGCAATCAATTTTGGAACATGGCATTTTGAAAGGAAGCAGATGTAGGGAATAATAGGTGTGTGTGGGGTGGCGGGTAGCAGGAGATGGTGGCTTTTGCTAGCAGAGTCCAGCAGGTATGAAGCCCCTAGACGAAGGTGTGGCACAGGGACCAACACAAGAGGCGAAGCAAGAACAGGATCAAACTGTCCAGTGCTGGGTGTGCCTGCCTCCAGAGACTAAGAGGTACTTGGTCTTAGTTTTGCCAGGTCTTCAGTCCTGAAGGGTAAACCTAATGTAGTGATTTAAAAGTTCTCAGAAGTAGGCTTGGAAGTACCTGTACAAATCAAATACATACACAAAGTAGAAATTTTTATTTCACATAGTACACGAGTATTCTGATAAGAATTTAGCTTTCAAAATGATATATTTTGATGTATCTCTAGGTGTAACAAAATAAAAACATCCTACAGCCACTAGGATGTAAGATTCAAGAGAATAATAAGGGGCTGGATATAGCAATCAATCTGGGAGTCATCTACACAGAAATTATAGAGAACAGAAAACTCTCTTTGATGGGTGGGTATGGAGCTAAAATTAAGAATAAAAGACCAAAACACAATTCTTAGGATACATCCACAGTTAGAAGAGTCAGCAGAAGGCAGATAAAACAGAAATATAATAGGAAAATTAGGAGGAAAAACATCACAGGGCACAAAAAAAGGTTTCAAGAAAATGAAACAGTACTAAATCATAATAAATTTAGCATAAAAGTTGTAAAAATGAAAAAATGGCAGGGAAAAGAGCCCTACAATGGCCCAAAATAGTGACCTTAGAGCAGCAAATGTGTAGTTGGCAAAGAGCACATTTAACATATTTTGTGAGTCAAACTTCGAAAACTAAAATACTTGGAAGATAAAGTAAAAAGGCACTATAGGGGAAATTCACCACTTTTAAAGGAACAGCAAGGGTGGAAATCAGACTGCAGGAAGTTAGGGAATTGGAAAATGGACGGTGTGGTTTATATTCAATACTTCAAAAGTAAAAAAATTCAATAGTTTCATGAGACCAGAGGGTCAAATGATAATTTCAGGTAAAGAAATGAAATAATTTCTGTGGTGTAAAGGAAGGAACTCCACAGGGAAAGAGAATACATGATACTGGTCAGAAGGTAACTGTGAGATATCTCTGGATAATTCTGGAATTCCCAGAATAAGAAAATAATGAAAACTCTGCCAAGTATTTTCTTGGACAGAGGAGTGGTGAGCGTAAACATCTTTCAGCATAATTCAAAAGACTAAGTACTCAAAAGTATTTATCTATATGATTGAACAAGGTTTTCTAAATCCACATATTAAGAAAGAAATCCTGGCCGGGCGCGGTGGCTCACGCCTGTAATCCTAGCTCTCTGCGAGGCCGAGGAGGGCGGATTGTTTGAGCTCAGGAGTTCGAAACCAGCCTGAGCAAGAGCGAGACCCCGTCTCCACTAAAAATACAAAGAAATTAATCAGACAACTAAAAATATATAGAAAAAATTAGCCGGGCATGGTGACGCATGCCTGTAGTCCCAGCTACTCGGGAGGCTGAGGCAGGAGGATCGCTTGAGTCCAGGAATTTGAGGTTGCTGTGAGCTAGGATGACGCCAGGGCACTCTAGTCCGGGCAACACAGTGAGACTCTGTCTCAACCAAAAAAAAAAAAGAAAGAAATCCACACACTAATTGAGGTAAGTATCCTTAGATGCTTGGTTTGGCACAAATGAAACTGAAGTAAAGTATTATAGTTCAAGGCTAAATCCTTGGCTAACACATTTATAGGCAGATAACACTCTTTTCCTTTTATACATTAATAGCAAAGTAGGTATAAAAGTCATTTAAATTAGCCAGGTATGGTGGTACAGCCCCTATAATCCCAGCTACTCAGGAGGCTGAGGTGGGAGGATCACTTGAGCCCAGGAGTTGGAGGCTGTAATGAGCTACTGCTGTACCACTGCACTCCAACCTGGGCCACAGACCAAGATTCTGTCTCTACTAAAAAAAAA
>NW_012153618.1:45090-45488 GCF_000956105.1 Propithecus coquereli | reverse complement strand
ATATACTCTTTTTTCTTCTCTATATACTATTTAAAAACTATAATAGATTATTATAAATTAAGATGTTAACTGCAATCACTAGGAAAATAACTTAAAAATATATAGAAATAATAAGAGAATTAAAATGGTATATTCGACACAAAAGAAAACAGTAAAGGAGGAATACAGAAACATAAAAGACATGAGAGATATACAAAACAGACAGCAAAATGACAGTCATAAACTCTATGCTATCAGTAATTACACTAACTGTAAATAGATTAAATAGTCCAGTCAAAAGGCAGAGATTGGCAGAATGTAAGAACCATGATTCAACTTAGGTTATCTACAATGGACACACTTTACAATCCTTAAGTCAGAAAAAGGTTAAAAGTAAAAGGAGAGAAAAAGATAGACTA
>NW_012153618.1:42927-44622 GCF_000956105.1 Propithecus coquereli | reverse complement strand
CACAAATGTAAATAATTTAAAAATTTTTAATTCCTCAGTTTCATTGACAGTTATAACTCACATAAACAACAGCTCTTTGGAATCTTCAGTGATTTTTAAATGTGTAATACAGTCCTAAGACCAAAAAGTGTAAGAACCACTGTTTAGCAAGTATACAGGCCAAGCACGGTGGCTCATACCTGTAATTCTAGCACCTTGGGAGACTGAGGCAGGAGGATCCCTTGAGCTCAGGAGTTCGAGACTAGCCTGAGCAAGAGTGAGACTCCCATCTCTACAAAAAATATAAAAATTAGCTGGGCATGGTGGCATGTGCCTGTAGTCCCAGCAACACAGGAGGCTGAGGCAAGAGATCACTTGAGCCCAGGAGATAAAGTTGCAGTGAGGTATCATGATGCCACTGCACTCTAGCCTGGGCAACAGAGCCAGACAAGACTCTGTCTCCAAAAAAAAAAAAAAAAAAAAAAATGCTGTGCATAGCAGCCAAAACTGGACAGACGCTTCCAATTTTCTATTCATCAATTATTTTTAAACTCAAGACATATTAGCATTTTTGAGAAAATGCAAAATACATCATTATTTAACAACTACATGCAAAGGAAGTCCTTTGGTGGATAATACCAAAATACTACCACAATCACGAAATCTTTTCTAATAATCTCAGTGAGCTATAAAAATAAAACCCCATTGCTACTGTGCAAAAACAAGGTAAAAATGGGTCGTTCTACTGTAAATTGTCAGATTGACAAATGCTGTTCTTCATTTTATTTATTTATTTATTTAGCTTGTCTTCTTTAAATCAAAGGCTTATTATATGTTTTCCGCTCGTTATCTGGCTTACCATAAATTGCATCCCTAGAATCTGTTTTAATTCTTTGCAATTTTGTTTTCTCGAAGACCCAGTATGAAGTGTCTTTTCCCTACTATTCACAAGAAAGGTTAACTATTTTATAAGGTTGTAGTTCTAGTGAATTAAAATTTTAAAGTAGCTTATTTCAGTTTCTTAGGTTAGCTTATGGCTTCAGATATCTCCCTCACCATACTTTAAAGTAGAACCCATAAAGTAGATGAATGTGCAAAGAAAGAAAATAGTGTCTAAACAAATTAAGCAGAGGCCATACAGTTCCCAAAGACACTTAAAGGGAAAGAGGCTTGCTTAAGGTCGGTTTTGTTAATAAAGTAATCTGAGTTTAACATGGCTTTCAAATTATCACTGAGATAAGGTTTTAACTGTAGCTGTTCTTATAGTAAGCGGTGGCTCTACTCTTTAGGAGCAGAGGTTGTCAAACTATGGCTGATAGGCCAAATCCAAAAGTTTAAAAATAGAGTTTTATTAGAACACAGGCATGCTTATTTGTTTACATTATCTATGGCTGCCTTCGTATTAGAAGAGTTGAGTGGTTGTGACAGAGACGGCATGACCTGCAAAGCCTAAATATTTACTATCTGGCTCTCTACAGAAAAAAAATTTGCTGATTCTTTTTACAAATTGCTTCCTCTCCCTCACCTACACAGAAGATCCTTCTTACTCTACCTATTTCTCAGGACTTACATCCCAACCTGTTCTCCCTCACTCCCTTTGCTCCAATGATACAGAGCTACTTGCAGTTTCACCAAATAAGCCATGATCTTGTTTGACTCAGAACCCATGTATTTGCAACTGTCTCCGCTTTGAATGTCATTCCCTCCCGGCCAACC
>NW_012153618.1:41700-42877 GCF_000956105.1 Propithecus coquereli | reverse complement strand
TTCCAAAAATATTACATAGAATATTCCAGAAATAAACAACTCATAAGTTTTAAAATTGTACACCATCCCACTCCATCCCACCTGGGATGGGAATCCTCTCTTTGTCCAGCATATCCATGCTGTATACCTGCTTATTACTGCATAGGAAAAAACATAGTACATATAGGGTTTGGTACTATCTGCGGTTTCAGACATACACTGCGAGTCCTGGAACGTATCCCCCATGGATAAGGGAGTACTGTTGTATCCCCCAAAATCTGACATAGACCTGACTTCTATAGGAAATTAAAATTAATGATGTGGTCCATATTCAAGGACTGAGTCAAAAGAAGTAAGATATAGTCAACCGGCAGAAGGGAAAAAAGAGTTTGTTAAGGGTAAAGGGAAAAAGTTCCCTAGGGCAAAGGCAACCCAAATAAGCTCTGCCTGACATGACAGTTTAACCCTCTTAGGAAAGATTAACACATCAGGCAATCAGAGCTTGGTGATGGTGGCCATTATGATATTAATAATTCAATTATTTCTCTTGATTCCCTAAGCAAGTTTTCTGAGGCAGAATTTCCTAACTAGGAAAGAATACACACTGGACACAACAATTTTAGTCTATTTGGCAGCTTCACTAATACTGTAAATTAATAGATTTGGCATTTGGATTGAAAATCAGTATCTGCTAGGTTTTGTTATAACAATAGCTATCTAATAATAGCTACTATCTGTGCTTCCTTTGTATCAGCAGTACACACTTTATATACATTATTTCCTTTACTTTTCACATCAACCCTATTTGTTATCATTCTGTTTTCCGATGAGAAAACTAGTAAAGCCAGAGCCAGGATTTAACCAAGATCTTTTTGATTCCCAAAGCCTGAAATTTTTCTACTTTGCTATACGACCTCAGCACTGAGTTCAATCAAATCTGAGTACAGGGACTAAACTGAGTTTTTGGACCAATTAAGCTAAGGATCAAACCAATCTGAGGTCCTGTATAGGCAATCATCTGACTTCTTTTGACCATTTCTCTTAGTTGAAACTCTAATGCCAACAAGGTGTCCCAAATGTTTGTAGCAGCACCAGCATCATTATTGGAGTATTAATATATAGCTTGCAAATTATACAGGTATTTATTGGTAAAAATTTCACGCAAGTCAGTTGTGTTCCAGGAACTGAGGTAGGTGCT
>NW_012153618.1:38963-41650 GCF_000956105.1 Propithecus coquereli | reverse complement strand
TAATACAAGCAGATTTGAATTGCTAGAGCTTATAGCATGAAATAGGAGATGAAGTCCTGAAAGAGAGCAGAAGTCAGAGCATGGAAAGTCTTAGATGCCATGTTTAGGAGCTTATCTTTGGCTTGTAGACAAGAGCAACAGGTTTGAAGCTAAGCAGTGAGCAGCAGTCTAGTGTGGATAAGAGTAGACAGCTGGGACTCCAGAATCAGACCTGCTAGGTTACTTCTCTGGGCCTTAGGTTTCTCATCTGTAAAGTGAGGATAACAAACATACATCCCTCGTAAAGTTGTTGAGGATTAAATATGTTAAAGAGTGCTTGGCATAGAATAAGCACTATATAACTGTGAGCTATTATTATCTGCATTTCAAACAGATTGTCTTAGTGGCTACCAGGGGATAGATTTGAAGAAAGTAAAACTAGATATGGAGAGAAGGCTGGAGTCTGTCTGTCATACCAGCCTGGAGGAGTACCTGCACCATGACAGAAGTAGTTAGGATGACAGGAAGCAGAATTCTGTGACTGATTTAAATGTCAATGAGGGAAATGTAATCAAAGCTGATTCTCAAGTTTCTAGAGAATCTGTACAGATTTGACAACCTTCCTATTCAACAAAAGAAAAATGAAGCATATCACAAAGAAGAGGAAGGAAGAAGAGGTCACCCTTTATTTGCATTTTTAAAAAACCTAATCAAAAATTTTGGAAAGATTTCCTGAAGCGATGAAAAAGTTCTAGACATCAACTTAACAAGTATGTACAAAGCACTGTGCTAGGTAGAATGGAGACTACAAAGATGAAGAAGACAATCTACCCTCAAAGAACCTGCAGTCTAGGTCCTCTAGAACTGTGGTCCCCAACACTCAGGTCACAGCCTATTACTGGTCAGTGGCCTATTAGGAAACAGGCTGCACATCACCACCTGAGCTCCCCACCACACTCCCCTGCCACCTATGACATCCCCTCCCCCACCCATCCCCAGTCCGTGGAAAAATTGTCTTCCATGAAACCGGCCCCTGGTACCAAAAAGGTTGGGGACCACTGCTCTATAAGACGAGATTATATTACAAAACAAGGTAAAGATACAAATAGGGTGCTTATAGAGTTACGGCAAAGAATCTAAGGGCATGCCCATGGTAAAATCTATTTTCATAAAAATATTAAAATAAAATATAACACATTATTTGCCTTTCTGACTAGGGTGACATTTACACTGATGGTATAAAAGCAGTGGTGGGTAAAAGTGCTGCTGACATCCAGCACAATCAAGGCAGTGGCATCAAAATGTATTAGTGCACATTGTATTCTTTACCACTCACTCACAGTAGAACAAATAAAACCAGTTTTACCTAAGAATGTCTTTGATGAAAAGCAATAAAAATGAATAGTTTTATTAAGTTGTGACCCTTGAGTATACTTTAAAAAATATTCTTTGTGATGACATGGGAAGCATACTGTGTAATAAATAACTTAACCTTGCCCAAAGAGAGGTCTGGCCTTTGCCCTGGGCTTCTGGGAGGTAATCTCTAAACCCTTGGAATGTCCTGCCTAATAAAAGTATCTTTGTTTACCTGGGGGCCTTCAGCCACACCAGATAGTCTGAAGAATGTTGTTTCCCTTGGGGGCTTTGGGTCATGTGGTATCAAGTCCACCCTGTTGAAGGGCTGGAGGCGAAGGTCAGCTATGTAGGTGTAGACTATGTCTTCACGGCAGAGCCCAGATAAAGACTCTGGACACCAGAGTTTGGTTGAGATTCCCTGGTTGGCAATATTCTGTCTGTTGTTACACACTGTTGCTGGAAGAATTTAGCACTGTCCACAACTTCCCTGAGAGAGGACAACTGGAAGCTCTGTATATGGAACTCTCCTGGACTTTGTCCCATCATGTCTCTTCCTTTGGCTGACTTTAATCTGTATCCTTTTGCTGTTGTAAACCATTACTATGACTGTAACAGCTTTCAGTGAATTCTGTGAGTCCTTCTAGTGTCTTATCAAACCTGAAGGAGTTGTGTTGGTTAATTTTTCCATGTCAACTTGACTAGGCTAAGAGATGCCCAGATAGCCGGTAAAGCATTATTTCCAGGCGTGTCCATGAGGGTGTTTCCTTAAGAGACTAGCATTTGAATCAGTAACTGAGTAAAAAGGACCTGCCCACACCAATGCAGATGAGTATCATCCAGTCCTTCTATTCTTGAGCCACAACATCCACCTCCTGCCCTTGGATACAGGAGCTCCCTATTCTCAGATTCTGGGACTTATATCAGTGCTGCCTTCAGCCTCAGACTGGGAAGCAGGGTTTTGCTCTGTCACCTAGGCTGGAGTGCAGCAGCATGATCACAGCTCATTGCAACCTCTAATTCCTGGGCTCAATGAATCCTCCTGTCTTGGCCTTCTGAGTAGCTGGGACTACAGGTGTGTACCACCACTCCAGCTAATTCTTTAAAAAAATTTTTATAGAGATGGGGTCTCACTGTGTTGCCCAGGCTGGGCAACTATGTTACTCTTGGCCTCAAGCAATCCTCCCACCTCAGCCTTCCAAAGGGTTGGGATGACAAGCATCAGCTACCATGCCTGGCCTCTCCATATACTCTAACCAGAATAATATATTTTGTAATATTAATAGAGTAGATATACAGGCAGTAAGAACCCAGTTAACTTCTATTAAGCCAGACATTAAAAGATTTGCAAATAT
>NW_012153618.1:29503-30042 GCF_000956105.1 Propithecus coquereli | reverse complement strand
GGGGTTTGAGGTTGCTGTGAGCTAAGATGACGCCACGGCACTCTAGCCCGGGCAACACAGTGAGACTCTTGTCTCAAAAAAAAAAACACAAAAAACACCAGTTCAGTCACCTCCTCCTGCAGCTAGTCTTCCATGCTGCCCGCCCCTCTAAGGGACAGCACGTCTTTGAACACTTCCTGTAATTCTCAAGGCGGCCTAGCCTCCCTTATTAGTTCTTTAACGGCAGAGATTGTGTCTTTGGCTTTACTCCTATCCCTTAACCAGTGGTAGAACACAGTGAATGCTTGACACTTGTTGGTTCAATTCCTGAATAAATTCTTGCAGGGTGTCAGATGGTTTCAGTGGCTCTAGAGATATTCAGGCTGCAATTGTACACCGTGGTAGCGAGGGCTTGATGCCATAAGCAGAGACAACGTGGACTACAGGGAGAACATGCAACAACCTACTCAAATACCACCCGTTCTAGAAAGCTATAAATGCGCCGACTGGCGACCCCTCCCTTTTCCTAGCTACTCTTGCGTAGCTTACGTGTCTAACTG